>NW_011445893.1:0-707 GCF_000754665.1 Bison bison bison | reverse complement strand
GGGACTCTCAAGAGTCTTCTCCAACACCACAGTTCAAAAGCATCAATTCTTCAGCACTCAGCTTTATTAGAGATTCATAAAAATGCTAAGTGAGATGCTATTGTAAAGTTTATTTTTTCTGAATATGAAGAGAATGTATATCAACTGAAAAGATTAATATAGTACCAAAACACATATGTTGGGCTGGCCAAAAAATTCATTTGGGTTTTTCTGTAACATCTTATGTAACAACTTTTTGGCCAACCCCAACACAAGAGAAAATAATCTTAATTCTACCCTTCCACAGATGACCATCATAAACATTTTCTTTCAGTCTTTCTTCCGCAGAATTTTTTCCAAAGTTGAAAATTTATTGCTCATACAATTTTTATGGTTCTGAAAACTGCTTTCGTTTTTAATTTACAATGCATCATAAACATTTTTCCATCCAATGAATGGAAATCTGCCACTGAAACACAGAGGGCTGCAGTTAGCTAACAAGAGTGACACCTAAAGCACAGGATTAGCATAAGGTTAAATAAAGCACAAGGCCTGGTAAACGCCTGCCAGAGGCACTACACAAAAGGAATGTCTTCCAAGTCCCTTTGTGGGGCCCTGCAGCCACCCCTGAGTTCCCCTGGGCCCCTCGGGTAGAAGGGGTCCTATAAACTTGTTTGCATCCACATAAACCCCCTCAATTTCTGTCTGGTAGATCGGAAGAGCGTCGT
>NW_011445892.1:0-707 GCF_000754665.1 Bison bison bison | reverse complement strand
TTAAATTATTTTTCTTTTAAAATTTGTCAGGTTTTAAGACTCTGTTGTTAAAAGTGTCTAGGTTTATAATTAAGTTTTTCTGATACTTTTACCATTGTATCATTATGAAATATTTTCTTTGTCTCTCTTTAATAATATTTTTAATTAAGATCTATTTTATCTAATAGTGGTATAGCTGCTCTTGCTCTATTATGGTTACTGTTTGCATGATATATCTTTTTCCATTCTTGTATTCTGAAATTATTTGTGTTTTCAAATTTATGGTATATCTCTTGTAGACAGCATATGATTGGACCTTGTTCTTTGTTTGCTTTTCATATTCTGCCTGATAATCTCTATATTTTGATTGGACTGTTTAAACAATTCATATTTAAAGTACTTATTGATATAAATGGAATTATGTGCATTTTTCTATGTTTTCCTTATTCTTCAGATCTTTTTTTACTTCCTCTTTTACTGTCTTCCATGTTGATATTTTTTGTATGTCATCTTATTCCCTTTGTCTTTTATTATATTATTTGAATTATTTTCTTGATTTATTGCAATATACTTCAGATTAATGTCACATTAATTTCATAAAACAGACAAACTTTGCTCCAACCTAGCTTCTTAGTGCTTTATTGTCATAAATGTAACATCTTTATATAACTCCAATGGTATGGTTTTATAACTATAGTTTTATGCAATCTTTATTTTTTTTTTTTTTT
>NW_011445891.1:0-707 GCF_000754665.1 Bison bison bison | reverse complement strand
TGGAGAAGAAGAATTATGGCATTTTAAAAGATTTAACCTGAGATATTTATGCATTAAATCTCATGTATGTAATCCATTTGCAGAACATGACTGATCACTTTGCTTTCAAAGAGAGAAAGAGTAAAACCCTGTCAGTTACATGTTCGGATGTCTCAATTTGAACTTCATTTTAACTGTAAAATGCTGTTATGTCATTTCTAAACCAGTTTATAAAGGATTAGTTTGACATAATTATATAACGGCTTCTATCAATCATATCTTTTACAATTTGAAGCTTAAAGTATCTTCAGTAGCCTCTGCAGCTAAATTGACTTAAATAAAAGCCATACTATCAAAAGTAAAGAAACTAGAGACCTTTGTAACTGTATGTATATATGTCAAGTCAAAAGGGTCCCAGTCATAATTCTTAGTCAAATATATCAGTCTCAAACGATCTACATGGAGACACTAAAGGCAGTAACAAATCAGTCTTGTCCCAGAAAGTTTACTTAAGATCTATACAATGCCAGGCCCTCTACTTGATTTAAAAAGAAGAAAGGCATAGTCTCTTTCTTCACGTAGTTCACAAACTAGCTGTTGCTCAGTCATTTCCTACTCTTTGCGACCCCGTGGACTGCAACACGCAAGGCTTCCCTGTCCTTCACCATCTCCCGGAGCTTGCTCACACTCATGTCCATTGAACTGGTGATACCATCCAATCATCTCAT
>NW_011445890.1:0-707 GCF_000754665.1 Bison bison bison | reverse complement strand
TAGCCACCCGTGGCAAGTGAGCACTTGAAATGTGGCTTGTGCAACCAAGGAGCAGGAGGGGTTTACCTTTATTTAGTCAGCTGTTAAGTCATTTCAGTTTACTTTTAGAAGCAGATATTCAGCTTAGTCATTGGAGACATTTAAGCATGTTTGGAACAAATTTGGTACTTGAATCTTCTTTTTCAACTGAACATTTTATGAAATAATCTAAACACAGGTCAAGAATCTTTGATGAAAATTCAAAGCCCAGATTGAGATACACTATAAATGGAAAATACACACTGGACTTCAAAGATTTAGTGTAAAAAAAAGAAGGCAAACTCTCTCACTAATTTTTTTTTTGCACTGACAACATGTGAATGTTGAGCTAAATGTTAATTTTACCCATTAAAAGAAAAAGAAAAGAATTTAGTTGTCAGTCACTACTTTGGGCATCCTCCTCCAGACCAGGGGTCCAGCAAGGCCCTCAGCTACTCTACCATCTCCAGAGATCATGTGTTTTGGAGTGTGCTAGCTTTCCATTTCGTGTGTCCTGCTCAGAGGGGCCCCGTGGGAAGTGCTATTTAGACGACACGACTGGCCTCATCCAAGCTTCAGTGTGTGTGGTAGACCGTAGGAACTTTGGTTGGAGTCCCAAAGTAAGGTGAGGTGGGGCTTGGAGCCAATCCCAAGGAAGCAGGAGGCATGCACTTTGAGGAGAGAAAGTG
>NW_011445889.1:0-707 GCF_000754665.1 Bison bison bison | reverse complement strand
TCCTCAAGTAATCAATAGACTAAAATTACACCTATCTGATCATATTATGCATGGAAGGTTTTAGAGCAAGGCTCCAGAAGAAATCGCATAATTGCTTACAGTGGATTGATGGTCAGCAACTAGCAATACTCAGCAATGGCACACGCACTTTTAAAGCTTGATTTCACTGGCATACTTGATATAAGCAGATTTCTAACGGTACTTTTTTTAAAAAGCAGCCAATTAAGATCAACCTAAACATAAAGACAAATAGGGGCAACACTACAAAGCAAGGCCAAGAAAACCATTTTATAAGTGTCAAAATTAGGCTGCATACAGATAGAGCTCATCAAGTTAAAACGGTGAAGTAATCTAAGATTTTTTACTTTTAGGAAGTTGTTCTTTGACGTGAAATCTCTGACCTCTGGTAGTCAGAGAGAAATTCTTTAGTAGAAGCATGTAAAGAAGAGTACTTAGAGCAAGCTACTTCAAGTCATCTTTCTCTGACTCATCAAATATAAAATGAAAAATGAAATTCATCTTAAGCTATAAAAGCAAAAAAGACATTTTTCAAAGGCAAGACAAGAACTGCATAGCTGTTTTCAGTTTAGGAAATGGACTTTTCCTTAAAAACATTTTCACTTAAACTTAAGAATGAAGCTAACTTATTTCTAACACCATAATGTGAAGATTATCTAACAAAGGAAAATAAATACAAATTTGTACAG
>NW_011445888.1:0-707 GCF_000754665.1 Bison bison bison | reverse complement strand
TCGTGTCTGACTCCTAGCGACCCCATGGACTGCAGCCTACCAGGCTCCTCCCTCCATGGGATTTTCCAGGCAAGAGTACTGGAGTGGGGTGCATCTACATCTATGCAAATGCATCTCCTCCATCCTACCTTGAAACTGTTCCACGTCGGGGCCACCCCCACCTTCTCACCAACGCTGCTCTAATTCAGGCCACCCGTGTCACCCACGGCGCAAAAGCCAACATCAGTTTTCAGCCCTAGCCTCTTAATTATCACCGGCATGTTACTCTGTTGGTCACCGTCTCCTCCTGAAAACACTGGCTCAGCAGAGCTCCCTGGACCACACGTCACCTGGTTTCCAGCCACATCGTGACCACCCGCCCCCTTCTCAGGGTCCCCCTTGCCTCACCTCTAAGCATCAGGCCCGGGCTCAGATTCTAGACCTCTCTTCTGTGGGGTCACCCAGCCTCTGGTTTCAACACCATCAATGTGTGAAGGTCACCTAGATTTGTACTGGCAGCTCGGGCCCCAGCTCCGAACTCAACTCACACATCTCACTGTCTGGCAGGCACCCCCACACAGACGTCTAGTCAATGTCTGAGATCCAGCATGCTCAAAACTGTGCTTCTCATCTTCCCAAAGCTGTTCTTCCCACTTTTTCCCCAACATCACTTGACACAACGTCGTCCTGTCAAATGAAAAGCTAAAAACACTGGAGTCACCTTTGAC
>NW_011445887.1:0-708 GCF_000754665.1 Bison bison bison | reverse complement strand
TTAAATAAGCAGGGTGACAATATACAGCCTTGACGTACTCCTTTTCCTATTTGGAACCAGTCTGTTTTCTACTTTAACTCCAACATATTTATGCTATCTTTTTGTTGTTGTTTAGTTGCAATTGGATAAGTCCCTGGACTAGAAACTTGTGCTCACTGACTGGCATGAGTAGAATCCATTAAGGAAGTCTGTTGGCTCAGAACATGAGGAAACAGATGAAGTCTCAACACTGAGCAAAGTAAGGAAGAGAGGGTTACAAACTCAGTGCTCTGACACAGAACCTACCAAGTGGAGCCAGTTCTGAGTTTTCCAGGAAACCGTATCCCTCTCTGAGAAGTCTTTCTGCCTCTCCACACTCTATCCTCAGGCATGCATAAGAGGCAGGATCTCATTAAAAGCAAGAATTAAATTAACTCCTTGGAAAAAAGTCAGATTCATTAAAATACCATTAAAGGTGCCTACACACCCAGAGCTTAGAAATTCCCTATGAGGACTTAAACTCTAAATTTGCCTTCAGTTGATCAGATGTGGCATTCCAGCTCCAGATTTGTCTACAGAGGGCTTTGCAGAAACATCAGCTAAAGGATTCCACATGAACCTATGTTCAGTTGGGTGAGATTAAACCCCATTCCATAGATGGAATGGAGAAGGGAATGGCAACCATTCCAGTATTCTTACCTGGAAAATCCCATGGACAGAGGGATATGG
>NW_011445886.1:0-708 GCF_000754665.1 Bison bison bison | reverse complement strand
CTCAGTTGGTAAAGAATCCGCCCACAATGCGGGAGACCTGGGTTCAATCCCTGGGCTGGGAAGATCCCCTGGAGAAGGGAAAGGCTACCCGCTCCAGTATTCTGGCCTGGAGATTTCCAGGGACTCAACAAAGTGTAAATACATATTAGTTTTCCTATTATTTAGAAAGAGGAAAAATAGGTACTACTTAATAGGAATCCAATTGGAAGTTGGAATATAAGTATTTATTCCTGTGTTTGAAGCATTAACCATATCTTTAAAAGATTAATAAAAACAGGGAGAAAGAATTTTTCACTGAATGTTTACAAACCATTATTCCAATGTAGTGCCGATAATGAAGGGGTAATGGCCCATCCATTTGCAGTAGATAGTGTTGAGTTTTTAAGAAACTTTCTAAATACTGTGGGTGAAAAACCATCACTAAGGTAATATTATCCAAACGACCCAAAGCAGCAAAAGAATCTGTAAATAAAGTATGCATCTGTGCGTCTTCACTCCCCACTTGGAGAATCTGTATGAAAGAGAGGAAAACCACGGTTACAGAAATTGTAAATCGGTGTTAAAGAAAACACGGAAGGGGGAGAAATAAAGCATGCATGCACTGCATTCTGTGTGTCATTCAGAAGCAGCTTAAATTTGGCTTAAGAAAGGGAGGTTATTCGATATTTGGCAAAACTAATACAATATTGTAAAGTTTAAAAATAAAAT
>NW_011445885.1:0-708 GCF_000754665.1 Bison bison bison | reverse complement strand
CTTGCTATTCTTTGGAACCCTGCATTCAGATGTTTATATCTTTCCTTTTCTCCTTTGCTTTTCGCTTCTCTTCTTTTCACACCTATTTGTAAGGCCTCCCCTGACAGCCATCACCTGAAGTTTCAAGTACTTAGGAGCCCCTTTGTTAGAGAACCTTTAGATATCCCTTAGTTCTCCCCAATATCTCTTTGCTTGGAGTTCAGTAAGCATAAATCCACACTTAGTAACATAATGTTGTGAAATGTTAACTATGCTTCTCAAATGAAAACCAATGTTAACTTCTGAGCCAAGAAAATTTTAATATGAAACTAATGAAGCTGCAAGCTTTAGGGCTGCTAACTTAAATATGTTTTTTCCAAGGCTGTGGAAGAGGCTGTAATAATATACTTATGGACATTTTTAAAATTAAATTTGCTAAGTGCAATGTACTTTCAACAACCTTGAATCTTCCCCTATTCCTGAGAGTGGCTTAGTCAAAATGGAGCACACACCACAGCTATTAACTTCTTTTTCTTTAGGAGTGGTTTTTGAATTAACTTGAAATCCTAAAACTGTTTGAAAACAGAAGAGTTAAAGTAACTTATCCATTGTCTAAAATTTTCAGTAAAGTTTATTCAGTTCAGTTCAGTCACTCAGTCGTGTCCGACTCTTTGTAACCCCATGAATCGCAGCACGCCAAGCCTCCCTGTCCATCACCAACTCCCGGAG
>NW_011445884.1:0-708 GCF_000754665.1 Bison bison bison | reverse complement strand
CAGGTTATAGTCCATGGGGTCACAAAGAGTTGGACATTACTGAGGGACTAGCAATTTTTCACTTTCACTTTAAACATTACCAAAAAGGACTGGATCCAAGAATGCAAATAAAGATGAGATAAGGAAGTATATTAATTACTAGGTCAAAAATTTATTGTATCAGTTTAGCATATGCCCAAACTAATAGCCTAAATGACTCATCTCAAATTTTAAATTTGAATTTAAATATATTAGAGAAAGATTCTTATTTAATAACACATTTTAAATCAAAATTAAAAAAAAATTCTCCTTATTTTTAGGAAAAATGATTTCTGCTTTACCATTACTGTTTAGTATAATTTGGAGATTTTGGTACTGTCAATGATATAAGTGAGAAAAAAATCGATAGTAATAAATAATGGGAAATAAATAATGTAGAGATAAAGTTATTTTGTTCCTAAGAACTCCAAAAGACATCAAATTAAATTTAACCTATGTCTAGTAACAGAGTGGGTGATTTTATAAAAGTCAGTATGCTAGCAATTACCACAGATAATGGGCAAGCAAAGATGTGAGAATTCACATCATATTTCAATTGCTAGAGCAGCCTTTCTGCAGGAGGGTACCTTGAAATTTAAAGGGACATATGAATGAGCTAGTTAAACCAACAATGGAGAGTGCACGTGAAATTTGGCATTTAATCGAATCTCTCTCTCTTGTTTTTTTTTT
>NW_011445883.1:0-708 GCF_000754665.1 Bison bison bison | reverse complement strand
TGTGTGTGTGTGTGTGTGTGTGTGTGTGTGTGAGTGTTGTGTGTGTAGATATATATAGAGAGAGAGACAGATTGTTTTCAAGTCTTGGCTACTATGAATAATGCTGCAATGAATATGGGAGTACAGATACCCTTTGATATCCTGTTTTCATTTCCTTTGGATATATACCTATAAATGAGATTGCTAGATCACGTGGTAGTTCTATTTTAAAATTTTTAAGGAAGATCCATATTACTTTCCACAGTGGCTGCATCAATTTACATTCCCCAGCAGTACACAAGGGTTCCCTTTTGTCCACATCCTCACCAACATTCTAACAGGTATAGGTGAAATCTCAGTGTGGTTTGGATTTGCATTTCCGTGATAGTTACTGATTTGAGCACCTTCACATACACCTGTTGGTCATCTCTATGTCTCCCTTGGAAAAGTGTCTATTCAGTTCCTCTGCCTGTTTTTTAAATAGAATTGTTTGGGGGATTTTTGCTGTGTGAATTCTTTAATTTTTTTGCATATTAACTCCTTATCAGATATATGATTTGCAAACATTTTCTTCCATTCCGTAGGGTGAGGAAATTTGGATATGAAATGAATAGTAGATGACAGCTGTATGCTAAGTTGCTTCAATCATGCCTGAATCTTTGCCACCCCATGGACTGTAGCCCTCCAGGCTCTTGTGTCCATGAGATTCTCTAGGCAAGAGTATTGGAG
>NW_011445882.1:0-708 GCF_000754665.1 Bison bison bison | reverse complement strand
TTGTATATCTCAGTCTCTAATGAAGCTCTAGACAATTTAATCCACAGAATTAACTGAATATTCCAACAATTTTTACAAACTTAAGATGAAGCTGTCTCTTGATTTTCAAAAACCGTATTTTTTCTGGAACCCCATAACAATAGATAATGTAATATAGGTCACTGTGTTAATCATTATATTAAATCACCTCACCTGTTTAATATAACCAAAATCTTTTGATGTCTGCATTTGCAGATGAGGATACTTAAGTATAGAAATTTTAAATAACTTGTTCATAGTCACAATGTTAATTTGTGAAAGCAGAAAGCGAAAATCACTGTCTGTCTAACTTTAAAGCTCAAGTTAACATGAATGCTAATAACTCTGGCATTAAATATTAAAGTGCATAGGTTGTTTCTATTTCATTTTAACTTGTGTTTATAAACCCCAAACCTTCCTGGTAAGAGATTCAAAAATTCAGAAATGGAAATTTTAACATGAAAAGGTTTGGAGTTTGCTATGATTCCAGTCAAAATTTCCTGCAAATATTCTTCTGAACTCAGAAGCAAGTAGACTTATAATTAAGGTTACTGTCTTTTTTATTTTTTTATCTCCGTCCAGGTAATCAGTGTATGACAGAAACTTACCCTGAAAATGTCATTATTTTCTAGAGTAAAGAACAGATCTGTCATGGCCATCAATTCAGAATACCATCACAATGATGAAAAG
>NW_011445881.1:0-708 GCF_000754665.1 Bison bison bison | reverse complement strand
TTAGGGAAAGTGTTAGGGAAAGAGTTAGGGAAAGAACAAAGAACATTATGCAAAAGGTTTACTTATAAGAACTTTACATATACTCCTGTTCGTTGGGACAAATGTCAAGCCAAATCAGGAAAATTAATGTTTGTGGCTAACCATACAATTGTTGATTGGGGACCCCACGGTATGATGGGGTCATAACTGCTCAGATGATATTAACAGCACTGTGTATGTGACTATGCTACTCAAGTGACATGGGAGGTCACTGACACTAGGATGGAGCATTACCATGACAAATGACTTCTTGGGTGGCTTGACGGTGGATTAGCCCCACCTGGTCCTAGGATCGTCCTTGATAAACAGAGTGGGCCTGAACAATGGGACATTTTGAAACTTGCTGGGAGCACTGAAGAACTTGGGATTTGGACTGGACATTTCACAGGGACCAGTCATAGTCATAGTAACTATTTCTTTCGCTATAATCAATCATATTTTATACAGGCCTGTGTCCCACTTCCTTTTTTTATAGCCATAGGAAATTTACAATTTAATAAGACTTTACGTTCTGTAACTTGTATTAACTGCAAACTATATACTTGTCTTAACTCCTCTATTTCTTTAAGAAATTATTCGCTTTTGATTCTTTGATCTCATCATAATTTGTGGTTACCAATAAATCTCCAACGACCCTGGGAAGAAGGTCCCATGGCTGGACTTGCTTCC
>NW_011445880.1:0-708 GCF_000754665.1 Bison bison bison | reverse complement strand
TTTTAAAATAACATGTATTTGTTAGGGAACTTCATGCACTACTCAGATCAACTCATGCTGGACCTAAAAACCACTTTAATATTGACACTTCAAGTGAAGGCTAGTTGAGTTATCTGAGAAAAGAGAAAGACTTATGACAGGAAGGTTGTTAGGTAAGTTATACTTTTTATTATAGCAACAGGTCTTGAGGCCGTAATTGACATTTATCACACCTGCATCTCTCTGTTCCACCACCGACTCATAACCATACAATCAGATTTCCTAAACACTTGGCCAGCTCTTCAGCTGGTCTACGTTGCTTTCATGGCTGAAAGAATCAGATTTCATTCATGAAAGTGTGAGCTTTTGATTGTCTTGACCTTCTCAGGCCACACTTGCTTTAACTAGCCTTCTTATGTTAATCACTAAGCATGGAAGCAGAAAGAGAGGCTCCTGTGAATTCCCACAGTCCAAGACATACTCCTCTCTATCATCATTCTCTAGCAGCAATCCTAGATTCATATGAAGTGAGATTCAAACACTTTTTCTGAGTAGTCCAAGTCGGTTCAGTTCAGTCGCTCAGTCGTGTCCAACTCCTTGCGACCCCATGAATCGCAGCACGCCAGGCCTGTCTGTCCATCACCAACTGGACAGAGTAAACCCGGAGTTCACTCAAACTCATGTGCATTGAGTCGGTGATGCCATCCAGCCATCTCATCCTCTGTCGTC
>NW_011445879.1:0-708 GCF_000754665.1 Bison bison bison | reverse complement strand
GTTTCTCAAGAGGCACGTCAGGTGGTCTGGTATTTCCATCTCTTTCAGAATTTTCCACAGTTTATTGTGATCCACACAGTCAAAGGCTTTGGCATTGACTGTACCTTCATCTGAACTTAAAAAGCCTGTGTTTTTTTTTTCTTTTTAATCACTCATGCAGCACTTAAGATTCTATTCTGAATATTATTCTTCTTCATGTAAATGTCTTATCCTCTCAGAGAAAAGTGCAGCTCCCCAACACCAAGAACCACGTCTCCAATTTTCTGTGAGGATCCAGGGCCTTGCGTCCGGCCAGCACTAAATCTGTGTTCTTACATATTCTATGATTTCCCCTACAAAGCTGCATTTCTCCAAGGTGGTCCTGTCCAAGAGGCACAACCCATGGTTGTGAAGTAAAAAGATTACCTATCACATGGCATTCTCTACCCCACCCAACCCCACACATACAACCCTCCCCTTTCTTAGACATTTACAATGTACATTAACAGCTTAAAGGTATAGGCAGTCCTGTAATAAACAAACTTACTTATTTTGCTGAAAGGGACATGCTCCAAACTTCCCTGACACAGGAAACTTTTCTTCCTTATAATACTTGTTAAAAATTCAGCAGAGCCACTTGAGGAAATTGGCCCAAAGTATCTGCTGCTGCTAAGTCACTTCAGTCGTGCCCAACTCTGTGCGACCCCATAGACGGCAGCCCACCAGGCT
>NW_011445878.1:0-708 GCF_000754665.1 Bison bison bison | reverse complement strand
TAGCAGGGTTCTAAGATGCCAAAAACGTTTAGAAAGAATTTGAAGCACCATGAAAAATTTCTTCATCAATAAACCTCATTTATGCAACTGTTTATATTGTGATATGTTATTACAGTAAGTATTTTTATTTTCAAAGTTATCACATCAAACAGGTGTAGCCAAATAGTATATATTAAAAATATAGATATAATTATCACAACAGAGTGAATTTAGAAAAAAAAAAGACATGAAAAACATCCCATTAAAAGAAAAAGCCTTTATATGGGACATTATTCACATTTCTGCAAATGGAATTTTCTGATTAACTGCTATATATTATATCATTTGAATAACTTTAGGAAAGATTAATTCCCGAGCTCTGTCCTCAGCAATATTTTTTCCTGGCTGAAATTGGGCTTTAAAACAAAACGTCAGCAATGCCAACAGCCTATTCAAGTTTCAGGTTCAAAAACTTCGAAGGCAGGCAGTTAAAAGTGATTTAAGAAATGCAAAACCATTCTTTCACAAATGTGTATGTTAAACCAGTAAATTGATATATCAAAACCACAACTGGAATATAGCAATTTGTCTGTCTTTGCCCGCCGTGGTGTATTCCACAGCTGCCTGCCAGATAATACACTGATTGTAACTTTCCTAATTTACAGAGCCTTTAAATCTAATCTCCTGGGCCAGCCTAAAGGGCTTCTTCATCCATTGAAATGCCAGAAT
>NW_011445877.1:0-708 GCF_000754665.1 Bison bison bison | reverse complement strand
CAAATTCCAGATAGATGAGTTTACAATGCAGGGCATATTAAGAGTAAAAAGTAACTGCCCCTCTCTCTCTTCCTCTCTGTCTTCTTCTCTCCTTTCAACTCTCCCTTTCCCCTTTCTCCCTTCTTTCCTTCCATCCTGCCTTTCTTCTTTCCTTCCTCCCAGTAAAGGTGTAGGGCAGCATGAGGAAGTGCAAGTCAAAAGAAAACTAGAATGACAATATTAACATCACACAAAATGAAATTTAAGGTTAAAAGCACTTGAATAAATAGGCATATTGTGCAATGATGTAAATCTAAGTTGCAGATTCATCATAAAATGACATACATCAAACAACACAATGAGAAAATATACAAAGCAAAAACTGTTGGAAATGTAAAGAAAACCTAATAGTACAATAATAGTGAAAGATTTTTAAAAATATTTATCTAAGAAATGGATCAAACTATTAGGATGGATCAAACTATTAGGCAGAAAAATAATAACTTATTTAGAATATGATGTATTTGATGTCTGAATCTTGAGTTCAGTTCAGTTGCTCAGTTGTGTCCAACTCTTTGCAACCCCATGAATCGCAGCACGACAGGCCTCCCTGTCCATCACCAACTCCCGGAGTTTACCCAAACTCATGTCCATTGAGTGGGTGACGCCATCCAACCATTTCATTCTCTGTCATCCCCTTCTCTTCCTGCCTTCAATCTTTCCCATCAT
>NW_011445876.1:0-708 GCF_000754665.1 Bison bison bison | reverse complement strand
TACAGACAATATATAAATATTTCCCCTATTTTCCTATTATTAATTAGTAAGCACACACACACACACACATATATATATGAATATAATCAAAGTTGGTAATAGATTTATGTACAATTCTCACCATATAGAAATATATGTATTAGAGTTCTGCAACAGAACCACTAGAATCTACAAGGAATTGGCTCACACAATTATGGAGGTTGGCAAGTCCCAACCTGTACAGGGCAAGTTGGCAAGCTGGAGATCCAGGAGATCCGATAATATAGTTCCAGTTCAAAGGCCAGCAAGCTGAAGACTTAGGAAGAATTTATATTTCAGCTTGAGTCCAAAGGCAGGAAAAAGTTGATGTTCCAGTTTGAAGGCCATCAGGCAAAAAGAATTCTCTTATTTTGGGGAAGGTCATTATTTTGGTTATATTCAGGCCTCCGGTTGATTGGATGAGGCCCACTCACCAAGGCCAATCTGCTTTACTCAGTCTATCTATTTGAATATTCACCTCATCCAAAATTGCTCTTTCAGAAACACCCAGAATAATATTTGACCAAATATCTGGACACCTCACAGCCCAGTTAAATTGACACATAAAATTAACTATCACAATGTACATGCTCACGGTCTCTAATTTCTTTTCTGTGAAGTGCAAATGATTTCTCACCTTCAACATTCTGAGTTTTCCAAATACAGTTTGCCAGAAAATTTGTTGAAGTC
>NW_011445875.1:0-708 GCF_000754665.1 Bison bison bison | reverse complement strand
ATTGAACTCACATCTCTTAGGTCTCCTGCATTGGCAGGCAGGTTCTTTACCACTAGCGCCACCTGGGAAGTCCATTCTGCAAATATAAACTATCAAGATGAAATTTTCTGACTTTACTTGAGAGACTAACTAGGTAGAGCTAAGGAGATGTCAATGAATTCTGTGAACATGCCCAGAATATTTTCAGTTATTTTTGCCTCAAGACGTGGGTGAAGCAAGTTGTAGATGAAGCCTACCCTGGGTCTTAAAAAAACAAATCACAGAAGATACAGCTGAAGGAGAAATGTGGCTTCTTTCTGGAGACCTTGAACAGACAAATATTGTAAAACACTTTCCTTTGTCTTTTGGCCCAAAGGGCATCACCTGCATTGGTTCAGTATTTGTTCACCCAGGTCTGCCTGTGGGAAAGAAGACAGAATTGGCTCTGGCCATCCCGTTACCCTTATCTTACCCTTGGGGGCAAGTCCCCTTATCTTAGGGACCTTCCAGGAAGCTTGAGCACCTGCTATGTTCTGAGCCCTAGAGATGCAGTCAAATGAGAGCAGAGCCCTCAAGGAACTCAGCTGGCCGGGGAGTTGGACCTATAAAAAGAAAATCCTAATAAATGCCACACGGTCAGTGGCGCTGTGCCCAGGGCACTTTGAAGGCACCTGGCTCAGGCCTGAGGGCTGGGGAGGGGGATTCAGGGCACCCTCCCAGAAGATAGAT
>NW_011445874.1:0-708 GCF_000754665.1 Bison bison bison | reverse complement strand
GGGGATGACAGAGGATGAGATGGTTGGATGGCATCACTGACTCAATGGACATGAGTTTAAGCAAGCTCCGGGAGTTTGTGATGGACAGGGAAACCTGGCATGTTGCAGTCCATGGGGTTGCAAAGAGTCGGACGTGACTGAGTGACTGAACTAAATTGAACACACATGTGCAAAAGTGATGACAGTATCCAGCTTTGCATCCAGAGGGAAGCGATGCTGGAGCAGGAGGGGCTGGAGCAGGAGTGCAGAGCAGGCTGGGGTGTGTGTTGGGGCCATCTTGGCAGGCTGGCCAGAGCACAAGGCAGTTTTCAGTCTGCGTCCTCTGTGTTGGGACTGGAAGTGTCAAATCTGTGTGCATGCTCTTCAGGAGTGGAACTTCAGTTTCTTCAAGCCTTCCAGTAAGCCTCACTTGTTTTCAAACCAGCTATGGGCGCTTGTCTTCTCTGGGCTGGATGCTAAGACTGGAATGCCTAATATGAGCCTCAAACCCTTTGCTTCTTAGGGAAGCTCCCCAAGCCTGTGATATGCCTCTCCTCTTCTGGGTCACCCACTAGGGGTATGGGTCCTGACTATCTTGTTTGCCCTTCCTTTCTACTAGGGCCCGTGTGGGTCTTTCTTTATAGCATTGGTTGTAGAAAAGCCATTCTACTAATCTTCAGGTCCTTCTCAGTGAGAGTTGCTATACATGTAGCTGTAGCTTTGATGTGT
>NW_011445873.1:0-708 GCF_000754665.1 Bison bison bison | reverse complement strand
TAGACACGAGTTTTTATGCAACTTGATGTTTCAAATGTGACATACGTGAGTAAGGATGCAATATGTATAAGTGGAAAAGTTTAATCAGAACCATGGACACAAAATTCTAACACCAATATAGATTTCTGTGGTTTTTATTCCAGGAAAGGGAAATTTAGTCCTCAAAATAGGATGTGCATTCCCCAAACCAATAATTAACTTGGAAAAAATAGTTGAGGCAGATTTTCTGAGTCACTGGGATATGGTCTTCGAGTCATCTTTCTAATTAGTTGGGGGCATCCATCAGCCCAATTTGCTAAGTTAAATGATATGGTGCAGTGCTGGGAGTTTGACAGGTTACTCTATTACTTTTCAGTGGAGACATTTTAACAAAACAAAGTTTTGAAAAATAGCATTTTAAATGGTGGATGAAATGAAAAACCACTCAGAATCTCCACAGCCATACTTATTGGAGAAACAGGACAAACATCTACATTCTGAATTATTGCCTAGCACATACAATCACTCCAAAATGGATATGTATTATATCAGTCTATGGAGAAGCAAGATGACAGCTATGGAATGAGGGAAACCACAGGGCATCTCTCAGTTAGTCATCCAGCCTTCCCCTCAGCCCAGTTACATGGTGCTTCTGATTTTATTTTTCCCTATGAACCCTCAAAGCAGTGGCACTACAGACAGGCAGGGACAGAGAGTGGCGGGGGGGGG
>NW_011445872.1:0-708 GCF_000754665.1 Bison bison bison | reverse complement strand
GATTCTTTACTATTTGAGACACCAGGGGAGTCCATAATACTTCACACTTTTAGTTATTATTTTCATCTGAGGAAAACCTCTGAAGGAAAATTTGGTGGCTTGTCAGAAGCACATAGCTATTTGAGAGCAAAACTAGAAATACAATAGTGATTTTAGTTCTTTCTACTTCTACTAGGTACCATTACTACTAAAAATTTTAAATATTTGTATATAATCATTGCTTCAGAAGTTTTTTTTTATATATATAAAAGATACAGAAAATGTAATAATATCTATCCAACGGAAAATGTTTACAGATTTTCTTACAAAATGTTTATATACCTCTAACTATGGAGAAAAAATATTGAGAGCTTTTGACAAAATATTATTAAATATTTAACAACAACAGCAACTTATTTTAGACCTGAAATTACTTTAAAAATGAGATTTAAAATGTGAAATAGCCAGTCTTATACATGGAATCTGTAAGGCAATTACAGAGACTGCAAAACAGGATGTTTTTCTGATTGTGAACATGGCCCCATTCCTTTGATTTATTTTTAAAAATCCCAATGTTTTAGCAGTATTTATTTCACTTGTTTAGCTAATTTAAAATATGTAATTATTACTAATAACTTGTCATATTTTAAAATAAGCACGCTGTATTTCTTTTATAGAACTTAAAGAGGAAAATATTTATTTAGTGGCAGGGCCCTTTCACCTTTTTTT
>NW_011445871.1:0-708 GCF_000754665.1 Bison bison bison | reverse complement strand
GATATGGAAGCTAGTGTTTTTCATAAAATTTGAGAAGTTTTCAGCAGTTATCCTGATAAGTATTTTGTCTGACCCATCTCATTATCTTTTCCTGCTAGGATTACAGTTATATTTATGTAAGACTACTTGAAATTGCCCTACCTATTCCTAAGGTTCAGTTCATTTTCTTAATCTTTTTCCATCTTCATTTTCCAGGTTGAATGACTCCTACGACATATTTTAAGTTCTTTTTTTTTTTTTTTAACCATCTCCAGTCAGCTATTTAGGCTCATCCACTAAATTTTTCATTTCAGTTCTAGGATTTTCATTTGGTTCTTTTTCTGTCTAATCATTATATTTCCTTTATTTCATTGAGTAATTTTTCTTTAATCCTTTGAAAATATCTATAATACCTACTATAAAGTTTTTGTCAGGCCAACTATCTGGGCCATTTGGATTTTGTTTATATTTACTACTTCTTTGGTTATCTGTGTATCACATTTTCCTATTTATTTGTCTAGTGATATTTGATTGACTATGGGATATTTGATTGAATATGGGCTTCCCTGGTGGCTCAGATGGTAAAGAATCTGCCTGTAGTGCAGGAGACCCAGGTTCAATTCCTGGGTCAGGAAGATCCCCTGGAGAAGGAAATGTCAACCCACTCCAGTATCCTTGCCTGGAGAATTCCATGGCCAGAGGAGCCTGGTGGGCTACAGTCCATGGGGT
>NW_011445870.1:0-708 GCF_000754665.1 Bison bison bison | reverse complement strand
GGCGTGCTGCGATTCACGGGGTCGCAAAGAGTCGGACACGACTGAGTGACTGATCTGATCTGATCTGATATTGTATTTGGACCCACTGGAGCTGGGATGGCTGGTGCTGCATTGTTACTGCCAGTTGGAGGTTAAATCCAGATTCCCCCTGAGCCTACACTGGCAACTGAGGGAGAGAACTCCTCATAACTGCCTGCTGGGCAGGCTGGGATTTCCAGTCTCCATGTGCTCTCAACTGATAATGCATGTAGAGGTGGATGTGGCCTTGTTATTGCTCAGTAATGGTGAATATCTGCTCTACCCCCCAGACCTCCTTTGACCTCATCCCCTCATGGAAAGAAAGGGGCACATTATTAATGCTGAGTAGAAGTGAAGTCCAGCCTTCTCTTGTGGTTTCCACTGACTCTTTTTGGCAGTGGTGTCAGTTACTAACAAGTTAGAATAAAAATCCAAACTCCTTACTTATCTCCTCTGACAACTCAATAGGAAGTTTGGTTTGACTCATCAGATTGGAAATGTAAGTTTCCCATTCAGCCTTTGTTGATCTGGGTGAAGGTTCAGAAGCAGTTGTATCTGTGGTCCTTGGCTTGAGTAGAGAAGTGCTGTATAGAAGTTTTCTTCCTTGCAAACCTTCTCTTTTTCTCATCTTTTGTCTACAGAGGGCATGCGTTTGTCAGGAATTTTGTTTCATTTTGTTTGTCGTTTTTT
>NW_011445869.1:0-708 GCF_000754665.1 Bison bison bison | reverse complement strand
TTTCTGGCCCTTTATGAACATGTGATCTGGCTCCTTTCCCACCTACCTCCCACTCACACTCGACCTCTGCCAAGAAAAGCCCTGGTTGATGGGAGGGAGGTCTAAATGGGAGTGAGTGGAGGCATTTTAATACTCGAAGGAACCACTGCAAATATAAAGCAGTTGGTCTGTGGCTCTGTGCCCTGTGGTCACAAGGAATAGTTCTCAGCAAGACAGACACATCTTAAGTACTTTGACTTAAAAGGCATCAAATCAATTTATTTCTACAAAGTTGGCATGTTCCCACCCATGGAGCTGGAAGGATCCTGATGGAGTTCTGGGGCTGCTAGCTACCATTCTGTTAAGTCCATGCCTTCCTACTATCGTCCCCTCCTCCGACTTCCCTCTATACATGCTGATGGTACTCCTCAGTTTTTTTCTCAAAAAGCCCATAGAAGATAAGAATTTTGACAGTATGAAAACTAAGGTTAAAGGCCAGAGCTTGTCACTCACCTTATATTTTTATTCTTTTAAAACAGTAAGTGAAAGTGAAGTCACTCAGTTGTGTCCGACTCTTTTCGACCCCATGGACTGTAGCCTACCAGGCTCCTCAGTCCATGGAATTTTCCAGGCAGGAGTACTGGAGTGGGTTGCCATTGTCTTCTCCAGGGGATCTTCCTGACCCAGGGATTGAACCCAGGTCTCCTGCATTGCAGGCAGACGCTTTAC
>NW_011445868.1:0-708 GCF_000754665.1 Bison bison bison | reverse complement strand
CTCCAGTATTCTTGCCTGAGAAATCCCATGGACAGAGTAACCTGGTTGGCTACAGTCCACAGGGTCACAAAAGAGTTGGATACACTAAACAACAACGACAATATATGTTTTTTCCTTTAAAATGATAGCATATATATAGTATTCTATTTCTCTTTTTTCATTTAATAACATATGTTTACCAATACATAAATGACTGTGCTTCATTATTACTTTTTGGCTTTGCCTCATGGCTTGCAGGGTCTTAGTTCCCCAACCAGGGACTGAACCTGGACCCCAGCATTGGAAGCATGGAGTCCTAACCGCTGGACTGCCAGGGAACTCCCATTTCACCATTATTTTTAATGGATGTGTCAAGATGGAAACTTAGGTTATTGCCAAAATTTTTTAGTTTACAAACACTGTTGTAATAAATAATCTTATAAATATGTGGATACACATATATGTGTATATATAAAATCTTGTATAAGAGTAAATCTGTAAGGTAAATTCCCAAGTGGAATAACTTGGTCAAAAAATACGTGCAGTTTAAACTTTTTTTTTTTGGCATTGGCAAATTGTTTACTATAGAGAATGTACCAATTTATACTTCGGTTCACAATTATTCTGTTCAGTTCAGTGGCTTAGTCGTGTCCGACTCTTTGCGACCCCATGAATCACAGCATGCCAGGCCTGCCTGTCCATCACCAACTCCCGGAGTTCACTCAGACT
>NW_011445867.1:0-707 GCF_000754665.1 Bison bison bison | reverse complement strand
CATAAATACTCACATATTAAAAAAAAAAGTGTTTAATCCCAATATTTCAATGATGGGAAAACTTTTTTTTTTTTAATATGTGAGTATTTATGTACTACAAAGAATGTCTTTTAGACTCAGTGTAATCTTTCTGCATCTTGACTAATAAGGTTCCTTGCCTGTAGGTCATGCCTTCAACAGAAAAAGTTACTCTGAGTGGATCTGTTTCATTCAAAAGTTTTATATCCGAGTATTTAAAACGGCTGAGAAATCCTCAAAATAATACTTTTCCTTCATGTTTGTTATTATTGCTAGTTCTTTTTTGTCCCATCCTCCACCAGAACTGCAGTGGCATTTCCTAACTAGGAGTGCATATCTATCTTAGCAGATTTTTAAGGCCTTGCTTCATTTTGAGATAAATGAGTGAGTTCTGGGTCACTGGTTAAGATCAAACACCAGACAGGTAAGATCACCAGACAGGTATGAAGTAACTTTAATTGTGCAGGAGGCATAAGTCTCCTACTCAAGTCTCTCAGTTTATTTCTATGTTATAATCTAGGCAAACAAACGGCAAAACTGCAAAAAGAATCCGATCCCAAGGATTTCTGAAATGTATCACTATGATTTAGTTTAGCTACTAGTAATTAACAATGACAATAAAAACAACAAGAAGTATTCACTGAAAAAAAATGTGCTGTCTTGCAGCAACCCTCTGTACTTACTGGCTT
>NW_011445866.1:0-708 GCF_000754665.1 Bison bison bison | reverse complement strand
AGGCAACTTAGGAAAAAAAAAAAAAATATATATATATATATATAAATGACTTTTTTCTAGAAGCCAAAATTTTAATTCAATAACATAAAGATTATCATGCTATGGAGGTTCAAATGTTAACTCAGTAAGTTCAGTTCATGAATGTTAGGAAAAACATCATTCTCTGGTCCAAGTTGGCATCTCTAGTCCCTCTAGAATATCAGGCCTGTGATTCAGCCTTTCAGTTGAATACTTAAACAAGGGCTTGCTTTTCATGCCACCCATCCCCTGCCTTCTGAATTTACCCAGAATGCTCTGCAGGACATGGTAGAGGATGCTTTTATGCAGACGAATTGGTCCATTCTTTCTGAATCTTAAGCTCACATTTACAATGCCATTTTATTTCTGCTTGTTATTTTACACTCAGACGTGATTAAATTTAAAAGAAACATTCAACGGAATGGTATATACATTTTCCTGTGATCAAAAGTTACATGGCAAAAAAACTCTCCATATTTATACAGCTGAACTGGCCGCAAGTCACTGGAATCACGCTTACAGAGTAACAGTCGTTCGCAAGCTTTTATTAGTTACTATAATGACTGGAGACAGGGGTCATCAAAATGCCTTTGCCAGAGCCAATCTAACATTACTGCAACGTCCCGCTGTGAAATTAAAGAAGTCTAGAGAGGAGGAGGAAGAGGAAGAAAGTGGAGAAAGGGGGACTTT
>NW_011445865.1:0-708 GCF_000754665.1 Bison bison bison | reverse complement strand
TTGGTAAGTGCAGCCCTTTGCCCGCGCCGCTGCAGGTGGGCCGCGCCCCGGGGCTCAGAGGTGGGGCACCTGGGGAAGGGACGCCGCGGGCGGTGTCAGGCGCGGGCTGTGGCAGGGGAGTTGGGGCGCCCGGGGCGCCGGGCTAGCTCCTTCGCGCCTCTCCCATTGTTTCCTCTCCAGGCAGGGCCGATGGGCGTGTGCTCCCCTGGCCAATTCTGGGCTGGGAGGCTCTGAGGTCCCTGTGTGTTTTGTAAACGGAGGGTTCTCTAAGATGCCAAGTTGGGAACGAAGTTAGCTGGCTGTTTCCAAGCCTATGTTTCTCAAGTCGGTAAATAAAGATCCTGGAAAGTTTATTTATTTTGACCAAGATGTCTGTGCATCCCAACCTTCTTACAATTGCCAAATGCGTGTGTTGATTCCTGTTGGATTTGGGGGGAATTTTTTGCCCTCGGTATATTCCGTTAAAAACAAGAATAAGTGGTGAACTTATTTTAATATTTGCTAAAATTGAAAATGTTTGCTCTAATGCGTTTGAGAGCAGACAGAAGGAAGTTGGTATTGAAGATAATCTCAGCAGTATATCTCTGAACATTTTACGAAAGTAGTAGTATTTCTGTGATGTAGTTTCTGTGACACTAATGTTCCAGCAGTTAATTAAAGGTGTTTTGCTGTTCCCCCTCTCCCAAGAAGTCTGTAATGACAATGGAT
>NW_011445864.1:0-708 GCF_000754665.1 Bison bison bison | reverse complement strand
GAGTTGTTGGGTTTTTTGTTTTTTTTTTTTTTTTAAGTAATTTATTTAGTTTTGGCCGCACTGCGTCTTTGTTGCTGAGCGTGGGCTTTCTCTAGTTGTGGCAGGTGGGGGCTACTCTTTGTCGTGGCGCTCGGGCTTCTCATCGCAGTGGCTTCTCTTGTGGAGCACATGGGCTCTAGGGCACGCAGGCGTCAGTAGTCGTGGCACCTGGGCTTAGTTGCTCTGCAGCATGTGGGACCTTCCCGGGCCAGAGATCAGACCTGTGTCCCCTTCACTCGCAGGCAGATTCTTAACCACTGGACCACCAGGGAAGTCCCTGTACTTTAGTGTTTTCAATAACTTTTTGGTTTTTTTTTTCTGTCTTGATGAGTACACTTATCCTATAATGTATTAACTGCCTGTTCTCCCACCCCCCAGCCACACCTCACTGTCTTGGAATCTTAGTTCCCTAGCCAGCGATCAAAACCTCACCCCCTGCATTGAAAGAAAGCACAGAATCTTAACCACTGGACCACCAGGGAAGTCCCTTAACCACCTGTTTTTAAAAGGCAAACTTCTGAAATGTAAATAACTTTGATTAACTATAGACCTTTAACACAAGGCAGAATTTCTTATATAAAGAAAGAGCCAGAGGGACTTCCCTGGTGGTCCAGAGGTTAGGATGTGGTGCTTTCACTGACATGGCCCAGGCCGGTTCGATCCCTGGTT
>NW_011445863.1:0-708 GCF_000754665.1 Bison bison bison | reverse complement strand
TTTTTTTTTTCCCTACTTCATTATAAGAAGCATTTACTAGGCAGGGCCTGAAGATGAAGACTCGGGTCTGATGGAGCAGAGAACACCCCTAGACGTCTACTCAGGAATATTGCAGGGCAAGGCAGGGGACTGCCGTGAACGTGGTTCTCAGTCCAGAATAGGGCCTAGTACACAGAAGGCTGGAGAAGCTCATGGGGGAGGTGGACAGGTCACCCGGAGGCCTTTTTGGGTCCTCAGCTGCCGGCCCCACCCCCATGCAGGGTCTAGGAGGCTGGGGTAGCACCAACCCCAGATTTGACATGGTCAGCCCCACACCTCTGGGGGGCCATGGAGGGAGGCAGACTAGGATCTTAGAATGCCCCTGGTTAAGCACCTCACCTGCCCACCCCGTTTCTCGTCTAGAAAAGGAAGAGCCAGACACGCTCATGTGATTCTCGGGCCCACTTGAGAAAGAGGAGAGACCCACAATGGGCCACCCAGAATCCTAAGAGTCAAGGGCCAGGCTAAGCCCCAGCCACACGTTTGGAGCCTATGGAGGGTTCCCTGGGGCCCAGAACAGGGTGGGGACAAAGCTGACCCCTTGAGTGACACATGGGCTAGAACCCCCACTCAGCTGTTTGCTCTCCCTGGCACCACCCCGCGATTTTTCTCTCCCCCAACCCCTTCCTCAGAACTCTGGGCCAGGGAGAGCAAACAGCTGAGTGGGGG
>NW_011445862.1:0-709 GCF_000754665.1 Bison bison bison | reverse complement strand
CTGATGCTGGGAGGGATTGGGGGCAGGAGGAGAAGGGGACGACAGTGGATGAGATGGCTGGATGGCATCACTGACTCAATGGACATGAGTTTGAGTGAACCCCAGGAGTTGGCGTTGGACCAGCAGGCCTGACGTTCTATGATTCATGGGTTCGCAAAGAGTCGGACACAACTGAGTGACTGAACTTGGAGTTTATCAGCCTAACTGCTTAAAGTAACAAATTATTACTTTACAATTATTTTATTACAATTTATTACAATTATTTACAATTATCTTAACTTTTATTCCTAAAACAGAAGAAAAAGATGTTACTTAATAAATATAATTTCTAACCATGTTGACAACCCAATTTCTTAAGTTAGTTTGTTCTGTGAATTAGTTTAAGCATATTTATAATTGATATTTAATCATGTTAT
Organism: Bison bison bison; assembly: GCF_000754665.1. Taxonomy (NCBI): domain Eukaryota; kingdom Metazoa; phylum Chordata; class Mammalia; order Artiodactyla; family Bovidae; genus Bison; species Bison bison. The sequence goes on along the minus strand of NW_011445862.1, from coordinate 293 downwards.
TAGTTGCATTAATAAAGAGACAACTAACACCCAATCAAAGTTTATTCCTAAATATTATCTCTTTTAGAGAATAGGCTGATTAAGAATATTGCAGAGAGAAATTTCTTATATAGGTGGAATCTTTGGGGGGAAGATGGGTAATACTGTATCTCTTGATCATGGTGGTAATTACACAATTATTCCTTTAAAGATGATTGTAAACAGATGCTAAGCAACTAAAAATTATATCTAAGCAAAGCACAATTTCACCATTCTTCTTAAAGGATGTTTTTTTTGTTTTGTTTTTTGGGTTT
>NW_011445861.1:0-709 GCF_000754665.1 Bison bison bison | reverse complement strand
GTGTATTAAATATACAATTCATGCTATTGTTCTTTTAACATTTTGGTAAGCAACGGCAAATAAATATCATGATTCTTTAATTTTGTATATTTTAAGCTAATAATTTTCATGATAATAGTGTCTTTCAACTTACTTTAAATAATTTCCTCATTTTACCTGTATTTTAAATATATTTTTTCAATTTTATTAAATTGGTATAGAACATTAACATAAACTGGGTATATTTTATTTTTGTATTTCCAAATGCTATGAGAAACAGGGAAACAACTGGGTATGCTTGTTGAACTAAGTCTTTCTGTATCTAAAGGGCCTGCAATGGTTACAGGGCATGGATTAGTCTAATCTAATAAAGTGAGAATGTATTGTTGCAGGTTAAAAGATCCCTCCCAGGAGCTGGCTAAATAATTAAGTTTATTAACATGTTTCTTAAAAGTATTTTCTGTTAGTAGGAGAGTTAGATGATTTATATATTTTTCCTTAGTGAAAATTCATTTGAGAACAAGAGACAATTTGAATTAACTGACAATTTTCTTATTTTTATAATCTTTTCTGGATTAAAAACAGGAACACACACACCATTTTAGTATACTTTGTTGTTTAGTCACCAAGTCATGTCTGACTCTTTTGTGACTCCATGGACTATAGCCTGCCAGGCTCCTCTATCCATGGGATTCTCCAGGCAAGAATACTGGAGTGTGTTGCCATTTCC
>NW_011445860.1:0-709 GCF_000754665.1 Bison bison bison | reverse complement strand
TAAAGCGACTTAGCAGCAGCAGCAGCAGCAGCAGCAGCAGCAGCAGTTAATATCAGTACCTCAACTTGGTTTTCTTGGTTTTCATTTTCTTGATTCAGGGTTCTTTCAAGTGTATCACAACACCTTAAAAATACTATTATTTTAATTTCTATCATGGTGAAATGTACCTAACATAGAGTTTATCATTTTATCCATTTTTAAGTGTGCAGTTCTGTGGCATTAAGTACATTCATATCATTGTGCTGCTATTAACCACCATTCGTATTACCACTCTCCAGAAATGTTATATTCTGTACCCATTGAAACAGTAACTCCCATTACTCCCTTCAGCTCCTGGTAACTACTATTTTACTTTCTGTCTTTATGAATTTGACTATTTTAGATACCATATGTAAATGGAATCATTGAATATTTGTCCTTTTGTATTTGACATACTTCATTTAGCATAAAGTTTTCAAGGTTCATCCATGCTGTAGCCTATTATTTCTCCTCCTCCCCTCTTCCTCCCTCCTTCCTTTCCTTCTTTTTCATTCCGTTTTTTCCCTTATAGCTCAGTTGGTAAAGAATCTGCCTGCAGTGCAGGAGACTGTGGTTCAGTTCCTGGGTGGGGAAGATCCCCTGGAGAAGGAAATGGCCACTAACTCCAGTATTCTTGCCTGGAGAATCCCATAGGCAGAGAAGCGTGGCAGGCTACAATCCATGGGGTCGC
>NW_011445859.1:0-709 GCF_000754665.1 Bison bison bison | reverse complement strand
GATGGGATGGGGAGGGAGGTGGGCGGGGGGTTCAGGATGGGGGACACGTGTACACCCGTGGCGGATTCATGTTGATGTATGGCAAAACCAATACAATATTGTAAGTAATTAGCTTCCAATTAAAATAAATAAATTTAAATTAAAAAAAAATAAAACAACAACAACAAAAAATAAAAATTACCTAAAGTTTTGGGGAAAAAAAAGAAACAGCTTAAATTCTGTCTCCTGGTCCTGATCAAACTCAAACATCCATTTATTATTTTTCCTCAGTTTCAAAACCTAAAGGAATTGACTCCCTCACTTTCTCTTTTTTGAGAAGTTCAAGGGATGTCCTCTTTAGGGAATGCTGTTTGAAAAGTTACTGTCACTGGCATTCTCACTATGCACCCAGGAAGATGTGCAATCAAACGCTCTCTTAAAAGAAAATGACATATCTGAGTAAGTCTTTAGGGTTCCATTCGGGCTGAGAACAGGAAAATCAAACTATGATGAATTCCTAGGTTCACAGGAAATACTTTCATACACTGTCACATTGGACACTCACAACAGTCCTAGAAGGTAAGTCAAGCAGGTATGGGTACCTCAGTTTAAACAGAGGAAACTGAGGTGCAGTAAGATTGAGCTGATTCTCAGGGGCAGGGCACTCAATGCTGGAATCAGGAGTCAAACCCATTTCTCCTGTTGCATGCTGTGTGTGTGTGTGTGTGTG
>NW_011445858.1:0-709 GCF_000754665.1 Bison bison bison | reverse complement strand
GGACATAGAATGAGAAACTACTTACTGGGTTGGAATAGATAGAGACAGAGCCATTTCCCTTTGTGTAAAAATGATACTTGATCAAGTTGAGATTAAAGCTAAAGTGTCCTCCCGCATTAGCTTTTAAAATTGAGGGATGTGGAAATTAGTGGAATGAAACTCACAGCTGCATTAGTTGCAAGTAACAAAAAATTCCATTTGATCTTGTGTAAGCAGAAAAGAGGAATGTTTTGGTTGTGGAAAAATAGAAAGAGTCGAACATCTAAACAATGGGAGAGGCAGGGAGGCAGTGGAGCCTCCAGGAACAATTGGAATCGTGGCCCCAAAATGACCAGAACCACCTCCCTCTGTTCTGTATTTGGCTTCTTTCCACCAACTGACTTCATTCTGTCTCACTGCAGAGCAGCCTTCTCCATGTGTCAGAGTGGATGACTGTCCTTGGCTCCTGAATGTTATCATCAAAGACATTGCCTGTCATACTGTTTTTAGTTTGACGTTCAAAAATCCTGCTGAAGGAAGTCACTGCACAAACTCAGGGGCACTGTTCATACTGTAAGCATTGTAGATTTCAATAATTTCCTCACATGCATGCATGCTATGTCACTTCAGTCGTGTCTGACCCTGCGACCCTACGGACAGAAGCCCACCAGGCTCCTCTGTCCACGGGATTCTCTAGGCAAGAATACTGGAGTGGGTTGCCATTTCCTTC
>NW_011445857.1:0-709 GCF_000754665.1 Bison bison bison | reverse complement strand
CAGCTCTTTTTTTTTTTTTTTTTTTTCTTTTTTGAAAGCTGGGGGCCTGCCCAGTGGAACTGTGCCATGGTGCTATCGTCCACCACAAATCGCTCTTGGAGACAGAAAGGTTATAGATTCAAAGCAAACCATAGTTGTGGTTGATTCCACTTGGAAAGTTGCCCAGGTCAGTGTTGTTTACCCAAAACAGGAAATTATCTGCTATATCCTTGATGCCCTCACCTATTCCTAAGAGAGAGAGAGAGCTCAGGACTAAGAAAGGAGTGGCATTATTATTCAAGCAAGAATAGGGATAGTATTTAAAACTGATAAGAACAATTCAGCCGAATGGAAGTTGCCTAACACTTTGACACTCAGGATCATTATTCAAAGGGTATCTGTTACTTACGTTAATTAAGAAAAATAAACACTGCTCCACGTTGCCCCATAATGTCAAAGCAGATACACAGTAGGAAGCATAATCCATTTACCTCCCTGCACGTCCTCACTGCTGAACCAAGCCATTCCGAGAAATTGTTTAGCTCAGCTCAGGGCAACCTTATCAACTGCTGATTCTAACCCTGTGCCAACATTTATTAAGCTCCTATGCTGGGCCAAGAACTGTGAATGTGAGCAAAGAGATAACTTTTCATTTCTCAGTGTCTTGCATCGTAACTAGAAATTTTTATGATAGTTTATATTTATAGAGAGTATTTTTATGTTCATCCAT
>NW_011445856.1:0-709 GCF_000754665.1 Bison bison bison | reverse complement strand
TGGTTTCCAGTGTGGAAAGAGGAGAGGGGATGGATAAATTGGGAGAATAGGTTGACATATACACACTACTACATATAGAACATATAACTAATAGGAACCTACTGAATAGCACAGGAACTCTATTCAATGTTCTGTAATGACCTATATGGGGAAAGAATCTAAAAAGGAGTGGATATCTGTGTATGCATAACTGACTCATTTTTCTGTAAAGCAGAAACTAACACATTGTACATCAAATATGTTCGAAATTAAAAAAAACATCAATATGAAGAAACCAATATATATTCATAATTTTGGTTATAGAAGTAGGATTATACCACTTTCAACAGTTAGAAGCAACAGTTAGAGACAAACATGGAACAACGGACTGGTTCTAAATCGGGAAAGGACTACATCAAGGCTGTACATTGTCAGCCTGCTTATTTAAATTATATGCAGAGCACAAAAAGCAAAATGTGGGGCTGGATGAAGCAAAAGCTGGAATCAAGATTGCCAGGAGAAATATCAATAACATCAGATGTGCCGGTGACCACCCTTATGGCAGAAAGCCAGAAGGAGAACTAAAGAGCCTCTTGATGAAGGTAAAAGAGTAGAGTGAAAAAGCTGGCTTAAAATTCAACATTAAAAAACAAAGATCATCACCTGGTCCCATCACTTCATGGCAAATAGATGGGGAAACAATGGGAACGGTGACAGATTTTACTTTCCT
>NW_011445855.1:0-709 GCF_000754665.1 Bison bison bison | reverse complement strand
CTACCACTGAGCCACCAGGGAAGCCCTTAAATGTCTGAATAGCCAGTGCTATATAGTATGTGGTATATAATATAGTAGGGCTTCAAAAATTTGGTTACTAAAACTTTTACTTAATCATGGCCTGGCAGGAAATTATCTATTGCATAAAGCAAGGTATGTTAGCATTACAGAGTTCCCAAGGAAACCAAGATTTAAGCATCCAGGTGGAAGTAATCTGAAAGCTTTCTCACATAATTTTTTCTCTTTTCTTCCCTCTCCCTAGTATTTTCCAAGCCACCACAGTTATCCAGCTGCTTCCTCTCCTGCACCTTCCATGGAAAAGATGGACCAGACACAGCTAGGACAGCTAGTATTAAAACCAAAGCAGCCTTGGCACCTCACCGAATGGCCAGCTATGAACCTCACTTGGATCCACACTACTCCAATTTGCAATCCCCCTCTCAATTCCCCAGGTACCATCTCCTTTAGCCATGGTCCTTTAGGCACTGGAACCAGCATTGGTGTCATCCTTTTTTTTTTTTTTTTGATCCTAGAACATTTATTTCCACAGGTTCTTGATAAAAGAGCACAATCCTGTATAAAAGTATACAGTACACACGAGGGCAAAATTACATAGCAAGCCACGGCTGCACTGACACCTTCCACAGGGAAACCCCAGGGAGGAACTTTCCACCTCCTGACAGTTTTATCATCATTCGTATTTCCAACG
>NW_011445854.1:0-709 GCF_000754665.1 Bison bison bison | reverse complement strand
TGTTCTTGCCTGGAGAATCCCAGGGACGGCAGAGCCTGGTGGGCTGCTGTCTATGGGGTCACACAGAGTTGGACACGACTGAAGTGACTTAGCAGCAGTAGCAGCATGACAAAGTAAGGGCTTCCCATGTGGCTCAGTGGTAAAGAATCTGTTTGTCAAGGCAGGAGATGCAGGTTCGACTCCTGGATGAAAAGATCCCCAGGCATGTGAAATGGCAAGCCACTTCAGTATTCTTGACTAAAAAAATCCCATGGACAGAGGAGCCTGGTGGGCTGCAGTCCATGGGGTTGCAAAGTCAGACAGGGCTGAGCACACAAGCACTTTTCTTTCTTCTTTTCATGACAAAGTAACTAATATCAGATTAACCATAAAAATTGGATAAAATAACAGCAACAAAATCATGGCTATGTAACCATCTCAGAGAGCAACCAAAGGGGCTAGGATATGAGGACCCAAGATCCCAGAAAGAAGGGAAATGCCCTGAGGGGAGCTCTGTCTTAACTGTTACTGCATCCTCTGATGATACCAAGTACCAGCAAAGGTGGGGAACAACTAGACTCCTCCCACTGATGGGAATGTGCAACACTTTTGAAAACAGTTTGACAGTACCTAGTAAGTGAACATACACATTCCTTATAACTAAACAATTCCACTTCTGGAAATTATATTCAAGAGAGAGAATCTAAAATATGTGAAGCAGGAGGAGGAG
>NW_011445853.1:0-709 GCF_000754665.1 Bison bison bison | reverse complement strand
AGTAATAGTAGTGTTAGTCGCTCAGTCATGTCTGACTCTTTTTGACCCCATGGACTATAGCCTGCAAGGCTCCTCTGTCCATGGAATTCTCCAGGTAAGAATACTGGACTAGGTTGCCATTCCCTTCTCCAGGGGATTTTCCTGACCCAGGGATTGAATCCAGGCCTCCTGCATTGCAGGCAGATTCTTTACCATCTAAGCCACCAAGGAAACCCCAGACTATGACTTACACTCCAACAAAACAACCAATATGCATGCAGTATGTCCAGTTTAAACTGACCTTCAGTTTCCCATATCTAAATGTCATCTTTATCTAGAAAGTTTAAGGAAAGAAGAATTTTTTTTTCTTTGGTGCTCCTAATTTGGCCACTCAGAGTTTCTCCTCAATGCCATATGCTCCTCCCTGGCAGTACAGACATGCTTTGAAGAATGCTTTGACTTCACTTAGTATCCTTTGGCACAGAAATGTTTTATCCATAGAATACTGATACACAGGTCGTAGTAGAGGGAAAATCTCTGATTGTACACACCATATGACTCGTTTCTCAACAGAACTGCATCTAATTCAACTCTTCACAAGGGTTCCATATGTATGCACTCCAGTTTCTAACCTTTGACCTTGTAGAGCATACCTGCTGTCTCACTTTTACCTTTCATCTTAGAAGGGGAATATGTAATTCTTTTTGAATTATTTTAGAATACTTTTGGT
>NW_011445852.1:0-709 GCF_000754665.1 Bison bison bison | reverse complement strand
TGTGTGTGTGTATGTTTGTGGGCCCAGCATGCTCCCACTGCACAAAACTGCTTGTGTTTTTAACATTTCTATTATATTTGAGCCTTTTACTGTAATTCACTTCAAATCCACTTGGGAAGTAAGTGGAAGTAAAGTAAGTAAACGGAAGTAAGTGGGATTAAAATAAAATAATAAATTGAAGTTTCACAATACATATTACAGTATTTAAAGAACCAGTCTCTTTATGATTCAGCACTTCTTTAAGTCTTTAAAATATTATGCATGTGTGTTGTGAAACAGTGCTGAAAAAAGCAGTCTGGGAAGGTTCTGCTACCAACATGTTTTATGGAAATTAAACTGTAGGCCTAGTTTAAGCATGTTTATTAAATTCAACTTTCCCTAATAAATCTAAACCTATCTTGAAATTGACAGCCAGCTCATAATACATTTGCCAAGTTTAGACATATCAAATTTGAACTCAGTTTTATGTTACAAAATAGTTTTAACTTGCAACACATAAAAACACAAATGTAAAGTTTGGCTAGTTTCCTACCTGGAACCATATATAACTGAACCAGAGCTAATTATCTCAACTTTTACCTGGTAGCTTAGATGGTAAAGAATCTGCCTGTAATGCAGGAGACCCAGGTTCCAACCCTGAGTTCAAAAGATCCCCAGGAGAAGGGAATGAGTACCCACACCAATATTCTTGCATGGAGAATTTCATGGA
>NW_011445851.1:0-709 GCF_000754665.1 Bison bison bison | reverse complement strand
TAGTATACTAGATGGTATACTATCTAGTAAATCTGTGTGAAGCTGTTTACTGCAGCATTGGCTGGTTGTGAGCTGAGCGGCAGGTGCAAACAATGTCTCACGGAAGTGCCCATTCCATGAGATGTACAGGGTACCGATGCTTAAAAATCTGCATGGCTTCATAACAATTAAGATCCTTAGCACAGCATTCAAGAGTTTTCTGGGAAACTGTATATATTCTGAATACAAACAAATCTGAATCAGGTTTCTTTTATTAGGACAGGAAAAAGACACTTAAAATAATCTATTTAAAATTGGAATACAAATTTTATAGAAAATGGAGGCAATAATATAGTGGGATGGGGCATAGCTGATAGAATTATGATGAAACTAAAAAATACAAACTTGGTTTGTTTCCTATTATATATTATCAAGTTTTACCATATACAGACACTGTATTCTCATTCTCAAATATATTTTCAAAGTGTGACTTTTTAGAATATAATTTTTCTGATATTTTGTAATATAGAGAAATTATACTCTTTATCACATAAGTTTTACAGAAAGATCATAAAGAATGTCACTTTTACTGAAATGTTTTTATCCATTTCCCTAATGGGGAAACAGTGGAAAGAGTGTCAGACTTTATTTTTTGGGCTCCAAAATCACTGCAGATGATGACTGCAGCCATGAAATTAAAAGACGCTTACTCCTTGGAAGGAAAGTTATG
>NW_011445850.1:0-709 GCF_000754665.1 Bison bison bison | reverse complement strand
TTTGAAAACATAGCCACATTTTGGAATAGTATTTTGAATTCTTTCTTCAAAGACAGTATTGGAATTTGGGATCTGGACTCTTTATCCTTAGTTTATGTTTCCTTGTAAGTTTCCATAGTCATAGAATAGGGGAAAGGCATCTCATCGTAATTTCTGGCAGCAGGACAGAGGCACCCACAGGTCCCTGCCTCCCTTCCCCTGGTCTGCCTGCCATCACAGCCCCTGTCCAGACCACTCAGCTGTGCCATAAAGGAACATGCCTTTACACTTCCTAGTTCAAGGGAAAACTGTGGTCTTTTGTTTCCACATATGTTAGGAATTCTGTTATCATCCTGCAACTAAATCAGCTTCCCTAACAGAGTTCTCAAACGTTTTGATTTCCATTTGTCCAAACTTACTGTGAACTACTGAGAAAGGTTTGTTACCCCTTACCTAAAGAGCCACCTGGGAAGCCCTACACCTCTTAAAAATCCCATTAACCCAATAGGTGCTAATACTTTGAACAAATTTGTCAATCGATTTCACTAAATTGATCTTTGGTTCAGAAATATACATGAAAAGACATTTAATATTAGTGGTATAATACATATTACTGTAAGTTTAACTTAATGCTGCTGCTGAGTCACTTCAGTTGTGTCCCACTCTGTGCGACCCCATAGACGGCAGCCCACCAGGATGCCCCGTCCCTGGGATTCTCCAGGCAAGAACA
>NW_011445849.1:0-709 GCF_000754665.1 Bison bison bison | reverse complement strand
CAACTCCTTAATATTGCACCCCAAGCAAATGTGCCTCTAGTTTCTCTTTCATCATGGCCTGGCTCTTACATGAATCACAGCTCCAATGAAGGAAGTAGCTGTGCTGTGGTTTGCCTGCACAGAAGCACCCCGAGGGCAGGGGCCAGGCCTGCTGTGCCCACAATTGTGTTCTGGTGCTGTCTCTCTGCATACCCCTCAAGTGTGCAAAAAACATTTGCTGAATGAATGAATGAGATGATTTCTAAAAGGGACCACTCTGGATTTGGTCTGTAATTTCATTTCTTCACATTGTTTCATTAAGGAAGCATTTATTGAACATCTCCTGTGGCCAAGTGCCCATGTGCAGCTATGGGAATGATAAACACAAGGCCTATACTCTCAGCAAGCTTGTCTGGTGGTGAAGACTGGTCTAAAAGCAGAGGAGAAGTACTGAGAGACAGAGGTCATGGTGAGAGCACAGAGAGGGACCACCAGCTCATCCTGGAGGAACAGGAGAAGGTCAGCTTAGAGAAGATGTATGAGCCAAGTTATGGGGAAGGAGGAGAGGATGGGCAAGTGGACTAGTAGGGAGACAGAGTTTTGGACAGAGAGCACAGCATGTGCAAAGGCCCTGGGGCATGCTGTGTAAGTGTACGAACTCCTAGAAATTTTGTGCTCTTGAAGCACAGAACCAAACCCAAGAGATCAGCAATGACAGCCTTGGAGAAAT
>NW_011445848.1:0-709 GCF_000754665.1 Bison bison bison | reverse complement strand
TTTCTTTTTTTTTTTTTTCTGTCCTCAGAGGATATTTTGTGTTAACTGAGGGTAATATAAATATTTCTCTGTAATATTTTGAGATTAATAAAGGGCAAAGATAATCCTGAGTCCTTTTATTTTTCTTGAGTACTTAGAATGTAGTATCATATCAAATTAACACAATAAATATTAAGAGTAGATTTTTTTTCCAACTAGATTGAAATAAAATAAAACTGTTTCTCCTTGTGCTGTATATACATTTCCCCCCTCCATGAATGTGATTACACTTCCTACTACTTTGGAGGATTAAACCTTCTTCCTTTAGAGTACATTCATTTCCCTTGCCTCTAAAATGATAACCTACTGCTGGAAAAATGACCTGATTCACAGTGAAATTGGATAGGCTAATGTGAAGCAGTTAGGTTCTAGATCAATATTCTGTGAAATACCCCATAAACACATGTTTCCCATTCTTTCTTTCATTATTCTTAAAATGAGCCTTAACAGTGGAGGGGAAAAAAAGCTTTAGACTGAAACATATCACATAATAGCATATGTGAAAAATTAAAAAATAGTAAACAAAAGAGCTAAAATTGATATTAGAAAGGAAAATAACTGCAGATATGGTAAATAAACTAAAAACATATCAGAGATGGTAAATAAAAATCACTTGCAAAAGGCTGAGCAGCTTGAACATGGAAATACACACAGATTTTCCTTTGACTAT
>NW_011445847.1:0-709 GCF_000754665.1 Bison bison bison | reverse complement strand
CATTATTCATGGTTAAAAATTGCATTTGCCTTGGCCTTTAAAGAAAGAGAAAATGGTTCAATTTATTTTTCGTATTAATTTACATGAGTTACTATTTCTCAGATCTTAGGGGCTGTACAAAATACTCAGAGAAGTAACTTCATTCAAGACTATGGACTTAAGAATCAAGGTAGCCATCCTTTATGTATGCAACACACTATTACAGAAAGTGTGGGCAGGGGTACTTCCCTGGCAGTCCAGTGCTTAAGACTCTCTCTTTCCAATGCAGGGTGCATGGGTTCATTTTCTGGTTAGGGAACTAAGATCTCACATGCCACAAAGCCAAAAAAGAAAGACAATATGGTCAGGGAGCATTTTCCCCTCATCTGTAGACAACACAATTATAGCATATTGACAACTGCAGAACATAGCACTAATCTTCAGCACCTCTTTCCCTAAAAGTTCAGTATTGCTGCTAAAGGGGAAGAGGTCGTCTGTGAGCCTTAAAAGTGTTAAGGAGTCACCTCTGTAAAAATTTGAAGACAAGGAAAATAGAGTGCTTGTGATTGTACTTAGTTGCTCAGTCATGTCAAACTCTTTGTGATCCCATGGACCATAGCCCTAAAGGCTCCTCTGTCCATGGGATTTTTTTCCCAGGAAAAAATACTAGAGTTTATTATCATTTCCTTCTCCAGGAGATCTTCCCAACCTAGGAATCAAAACTGCATCT
>NW_011445846.1:0-709 GCF_000754665.1 Bison bison bison | reverse complement strand
CTTTAAGTGTTTTCCACGGTTTGTTTTAATTCACACAATCAAAGGCTTTAGTGTAGCCAATGAAGCAGAAGTAGATGTTTTTCTGGATTTCCTCTGTTTTTCTATGATCCAACTTGTTGGCAATTTGATTTCAGCAAATTGGTTGTTGCCTTTTTGCCTCCAATTCCTCTGCCTTTTCTAAATCTAGCTTGTACATCTGAAAGTCCTCGGTTCACATACTGTTGAAGCCTAGGTTGGAGGATTTTGAGCATTACCTTGCTAGCACATGAGGTGGTGCAGTTGTGAGGTAGTTTGAACATCCTTTGGCATTGCCTTTCTTTGGGATTGAAATGAAAACTAACCTTTTCCAGTCCTGTGGCCAGTCTTGAGTTTTCCAAATTTGCTAGCATATTAAGTAAAACACTTTAACAGCACCATATTTTAGGATTTGAAATAGTTCAGCTGGAATTCCATCACCTCTACTAGCTTTGTTTGTAGTAATACTTCCTAAGTCCCACTTGCCTTCACATTTCAGGGTGTCTGGCTCTAGATGAGTGACCACACCATCATGGTTATCCAGGTCATTAAGAACTTTTTTGTACAGTTCTTTGTATTCTTGCCACTTCTTTTTAATCTCTTTTGCTTCTGTTAAGATCATACCGTTTCTGTCCTTTCTTGTGCCCATCTTTGCTTGAAATGTTCCCTTGGTATCTCTAATTTTCTTGAAGTG
>NW_011445845.1:0-709 GCF_000754665.1 Bison bison bison | reverse complement strand
TGTAATGAAATTGTATTATATTAAAATTTAAATATATATTTATTTATTTATTTATTTTGGCTGCATCATGAAGCATGTGGGATCTTACTCCTCAACCAGGGATCAAACCCTCACCCCCTGCTTTGGAAGTACAGAGTCTTAATCACTGGACCACCAGTTAAGTCCTAAAATTAAAAAGTCTTTATGAAATATTTTATTGTATTTTTCATTGACTTCTTGCCTTGCATTGGCTCTTTCCTCACCTCTTATAAAGCAGGTATCATTATGGAAAAAATCCTTCTTTCTTTAAACTCCTCTCCCTTTACATTAGTAAAGTTTGTTCTATTTCTACTTTTCTTAAAGAGTGATTTTTCCTATTGTGTGACCTAATTCTTCTTCTAGTAAATGCCAGAATCCCCTCTTCCTTGCTGCTTTATATTTGGTTTTACTTAGCCCTGCATGATATTGTATTCTTTTGTGGAATTGTATTGAATTGTATTGTACTGATTTTTTGTTAAGAAATTGAATTGTATTGAATTTTTTGTTAAGAAATTCATTTTATCTCTCCTGCACCAGAAAAATGAGCTCAATGAGAGGAGAGAATTGGTCTCCCTTTTTATACTGTATTGCCACCACTAAGAACACTGGGCACATAGTAGTTGCTCAATTAATATTGGCTGGATAAAATGAAACCATGGATATAATGTCTAAACGTGTATAATATCTAATA
>NW_011445844.1:0-710 GCF_000754665.1 Bison bison bison | reverse complement strand
GTCGGACACGACTGAGAGACTGATCTGAACTGAACTGTCACACTGAGTGAACCATTTAACCTTGCTTACTTTTTAAATAAAATAATAAAAAGATAAAATTCTAAATTTCTATTTTATTTAATATTCTATGTTTCCATAACTTGGAAGACCAAACAGAGGAGTCATAAACAATACCCACATTTATTTTTTTAAAAGGAATCAATAATTCAGAAGAGCTTTCTTTTCTCATTCATTAACAAGGTCATAAGTCTGTAGTGCTGTTCATATCAGATGAATCTACAAAGCCAAGAACAGGAACCATTGCATCTTCTTCAGAAGATGTGCTACTTTGATTCTTCTGTTTTTTGTTCACGTATTTGTGCAAAGTGCTGTAGTACTGCTCCTTTGGATTGAAAGTATATAGTGATGAAATCTGCTGCCAGTCTTTAATGCTTGGAGTGTTGTATTCCTGTGGATGTGAGCACTCAAAGAAACATTTGATATTTTCTTTCGCCAGTTGCGTTGCATGTTCTGTGGCTTGACTTTTAAGAATCTGTTGCTCCTGTTGCAAATAGATTTTCCAAAATTTCAGCTGCAGGTAACTAACTGGAGACAGGCATCGAGTGATTGATGTACAAATCAGGAGGAGGATGATAACAACTGCTATCAGGACCCAGCCTAACACCTTAGGTAAACACAACAAAACAGTGATTTAGTCACTTAAAAAAATT
>NW_011445843.1:0-710 GCF_000754665.1 Bison bison bison | reverse complement strand
GTCTGTATTCTCAAGTCTGTTAGGTCATATTTTAATTTTTTAATGAGTATAATTTAGTACTCATTATTGGTAAAACTATAAATGAAATAAAATGTCAATAATTTAGACCATTAAAAAATGTGAAAAAATTTGAATGAAATATAGGAAAAAATAGGTAGCCTAAATCTTTAAATATTTAGATTTATTTCTATGGTTAAATTTTCTCATTTACTTTCTCATAGCATCACATCACATCACAACATAATATTAGTCTCACTAGTGAAATTTCCAGTTTCCAAACTTTCCAAAATAAAGTTGCCATTTCTTAAAAGAATAATCCTGACTTGTGAATAAATATAAGAATACTTACAGGAAAATTTATCTCAATCTTTATAGCTGTTATGTCAGGAACTCAAAAGTTCTTGTAAGTACTTTAGTGTCATACAGAGGAGACATAAAAAATTTATTTAATCATTTTTATTTCAAATGTCTATCAATATCCTTGGAATGTACTCAGGAAATTTGCTAATGACATTGAATTAAGACTGAGTAACAGCCAGTATTTATTTCAGTTTCAAAGGACCTTAATGTTCTATTCAAAAGCAGAATATTTAAAATGAATGAGACCCTGAGCAGGACATCGTATCTGAGAAGAAAATGATAAACTACATAAATATAGTAGTCTGCATTAAAATCAGGAGTTACTTGTTTAAAAGAAAGGAGAAAAGGAG
>NW_011445842.1:0-710 GCF_000754665.1 Bison bison bison | reverse complement strand
TAGCCTTCTCCGAATGAGGCCATTAAGGTGGGTCCTAATCCAATCTGAATGATAAGAAAGGAAATTTGGACAGACTAGGGGGTTCAAGCATATTAAGAAAAGACAGTGTAAGGACCCAGCCATCTGCAAGCCAGGGACAGAGGCCTCAAAAGGAACCAGTCCTGCTGACACCTTGATCTTAGACTTTCAGCCTACAGAACTGTGAGAAATACATTTCTGTAACAGAAGCCGCATCCCTGATTCCGGTCTGAGGCATTTGCTATGGCAGCCCCAGCAAACTAATACAGTTATTATTAATATAGTGACTCTGTGGAAGGGGGCATCCTTGCACCTCCCACTTCACCTGTCAGATGGAATATGCACTCAATAGCACGCACTACATGGTCAGGATCAGGAACTGCAGCAGGTGGGCACTGAAGCCCCTCTGGCCCTTGCTGCCTCTATCTCCTTTAGCCTCTTGTCTCCATCTACTTCATCCCAAAGCTCTCACTCTTTCCTTCCCACCCCATCCTTAAGCACCCACAATTAGGCGTGGGGAGTGCCTATCCTTTCTGCCTTGAGTGGGGCTGGCTCCCTGGATGGCATCATTACAGAGCCCTGGTTCCAACATCAGTCTCAGGCACTAGATTTGCTCCTCCTCCCATCAGCATCGGAGAAGGAAATGACAACCCACTCCAGTATCCTTGCCTGGAAAATTCCATGGATGGAGG
>NW_011445841.1:0-710 GCF_000754665.1 Bison bison bison | reverse complement strand
TAATTGTATTAGTTTTGCCAAATATCAAAATGAATCCACCACAGGTATACATGTGTTCCCCATCCTGAACCCTCCTCCCTCCCCATACAGTTTCAGCATGCAAGCTCTTAGTTGCAGCATGAGGGATCTAGTTCATCAATCAAGGATTGAACCTGGACCCCCTGCTTTGGGAGTACGGAGTCTTAGCCACTGGACCACCAGGAAAGTCCCTACACTATTATTTTAATCACTTCTGTATTTTCAAATTCTTAAATTCAAACATGGATTTCTTTCATAATTTCACTATGTCAATAAAAGATACAAAAATCACTGGGGAAAAGGAAAGAAGAGTGCAATAGAATGGACTAACCTTGAACAGGGTCAACCTCCTTCCCTGAAAGAAGGTAGTGAGCAAAGCCAATGTTACAGAAAGGAGGAGAAACTGAGCCCAATAATTTTTATCAATAAAGTAGGAGCCAGTGTCATCCCTAAGAGTGAGGGTGGTGGTAACTGGCATCTGAGAAAGATCGTGAAGGTTCGGAACATGGACTCTGTTTTAGAGCTGGGGAGGCACTGGAGATGATTCAATCTAACCACCCATTTTCACAAAGACTTGTCAAAGAACACACGTTTTTGTGAGCAACAATGCCAGTTCGGTACAACAGCCTCTAGAGATATGAAAAAAACAATTCAAAACTGATGAATACATGGATTGCCAGGCATTTGTGAGG
>NW_011445840.1:0-710 GCF_000754665.1 Bison bison bison | reverse complement strand
GTGCACAGAGCCGGGGCGCTTGGGGATCTTGCGCCAGCGACGCTTGTCCCAGCGGCAGAGCAGCAGCAGGCGGAAGGTGTCCCGGAAGGCCTTGTTGCAGAGCGCGTAGCACATGGGGTTGATGGTGCTGTTGACATAGCACAGCCAGTAGCCCAGCTCCCACAGGGTCTCGGGGACACAGTCCTTGCAGAAGGTGGACACCAGCACCATGATGTTGTACGGCGTCCAGGTGAGGATGAAGGCCAGCAGGATAGCGCTCAGGGTCCGAGCCGCCTTCTTCTCCTTGACCAGCGAGAAGGTCTTCCGCTTGGCCAGTTGCTCCTTCCCACGGGGCTTCTGGCCCTTGCCCGCCCGCTCGCGCCCCTTCCGGGTCGGCCTCTTGACCGTATTCGGGGAGCTCCGGGGCGGCTGCTTGGCGGGGGCCTGCGCCTCGGGGTCCACCATGGGCATCTTGATCACCACCTCGGAGCCAGGCTCCTCACCCTCCGAGGAGGTGAGGGACTCCATGGAGCCTTCGTCCTCCTCCTCTTCCTCCTTCCAGCTGTAGGCCTGGAGCAGCCGGGGGGTCCGGCAGCAGCGGCAGCAGCGTCCTGGAGGGGTCTCTGGGGAGCCTTCGGCCCCCGGCTGGGACCGCTCTGAGCTGCTGCTGCTGCCGCCCCCCTTCCCCGGCGTCTCCGAGCCCTGCAGGGCCGCCAGCAGCAGCTCAGAGC
>NW_011445839.1:0-710 GCF_000754665.1 Bison bison bison | reverse complement strand
GCCCCCAGAAAGAGACGCCCACGCACTACAGCTAGAGAGAAGCCCATGCTCCCTGCAACTAGAGGAAGGTCCAATCTGTTTACTTTCCCTCTGACTTGAGGCTCTACACCCCAGAAAGCTCCTTCTTGTCATAGAGGAACAAAAACCCACTGAAACTAAAAAACCTGACTGTTGATTAGGGAGACTTTCAGAGAAAGATCCTGATCAACAGAAGGAAATGTAAAAAAGTAACAAATATATATTTCAATTAAATAGAGATCGGAGATCAGAAAGGAGAACTTACACATGACTTGCCATGGTTGTGGGTACCAAAATGCAATTCTCTGATGATCCTGAATAAACCTATCTTTGCTGGAAACACTATTTGGCAGTCTATTTGTTTCTGGCCAACAATGCATTTAAACTTTATATACTTCAAATAAAAAAATATTTTTATAATCCTTTAGTCAGTGTTAATAGAAGCAGGAAATCTTCGATAACTATAGTGGGCTGACTAGTTGCCCCAAAGATATCAAGTCTTAATCCCTGTTACCTGATTTGGAAAAAGGATTTTAAAATGAACCTGATGGGTTCAAAGTCCTGTCCTAAGAGATGGCACTTGTAAGTGTCCTTATAAGAGAAAGGCAGAGGGAGATTTTACACACACACACACACACACACACACACACACACACAAACACACACACAAGAACAATATGTGAAGATGGAGG
>NW_011445838.1:0-710 GCF_000754665.1 Bison bison bison | reverse complement strand
TTGGGAAGATCTCCTGGAGAAGGAAATGGCAGCCCACTCCAGTACTCTTGCCTGGAAAATCCCATGGACGGAGGAGCCTGGTAGACTACAGTCCATGGGGTCTCAAAGAGTCGGACACGACCGAGCGACTTCACTTAACAAACTAAAAACAGAGCTCCCATACGATCCAACGATTCCACTCCTTGGCATACAGCCAGAGAAAACATGGTTCAGAAGGATACATGTAACACACAATATTCATTTCAGCACTGTTTACAACAGCCAAGCCATGGAGGCAACCTAACTGTCCAATGACAGATAAATGGATAAAGAAGATGTGGTCCACACATGCAATGGAATATTTCTCATCCATTTAAAAGAATGAAATAATGCCATTTTCAGCAACATGGAGATTATCATACTAGGTGAAGTCAGAGATAGACAAATACATGACATAGTTTATATACAGAATCTTTAAAAAAATGATACTAATAAACATATTTACAAAACAGAAACAAACTTGCAGACTTAGAGAACTTATGGCTATGGAGGAAAAGGTGTGAGAGAGGGATAGGCTGGGAGTCTGGGATGGATGTGTACACACTGCTAAATTTAAAATAGATAACCAGCAAGGACCTTCTGTATAGCACAGGGAACTCAGCTCAATACTCCGTAATTACCTATTTGGAAAAAGAATAGATATGCGTGTGTGTGTGTGTGTGTGTGTGTGT
>NW_011445837.1:0-710 GCF_000754665.1 Bison bison bison | reverse complement strand
ATAGTAACTCAGACTTTGGCATATATCCAGGAAAGGGCAAGCTGTGCAAAAGTCTGAGTTACTATTACCAAGCCTCTTTTACCATGAGAGACCTGGGTTCGAACCCTGGGGTGGGAAGATCCCCTGGAGAAGGGAAAGGCTACCCACTCCAGTATTCTGGCTGGGAGAATCCCAAGGACTGTATAGTCCATGGGGTTGCAAAGAGCCAGACATGACTGAATGACTTACACTCCCCAAATCTGTCCCTTCTGCATTTCCACTGGGTTTTCCTCTGATTAGCGTTGCCACATTAGAATAGGAGCCAGGATCCTTGGCTTATAGGTTGGCCACCATCTTGTAACCTTTCCCTGGCCTTCAGAAACCTCATTTGACACAGGCCTGCTTCTTTTAGATGCTTGGAGAATCCTCAAGGGAGAATTCTGACTCCTAGCTTCACAGTTGTGAATCCACAGTTGTGAATTTCAAGATTTCAGGATAGCCCTTGGTCATGTTTTTTCCAGGCAGTGGCCAGAAATCTTATATGCTCAGTACCTCTGAACTTGGCAAGAGGAAGAGGCTTGAATAGCAGGAGCAAAATGATAGGATATCATCCCCCCTTGCCATAATTATATTGCATTTATTTAGCTTTTCCCAATTTTCCTTGAAAGGAGACATATGGGAAACTTAAGACCTAATTTCTTCCAAGAAGAGAGTTTTAGTTCTGGAAACTT
>NW_011445836.1:0-710 GCF_000754665.1 Bison bison bison | reverse complement strand
GGAGAATTCCATGGACAGAGGAGCCTGGCAGGTTACAGTCCATGGGATCACAGAGAGTTGGGCACCACTGATCTACTAACACTGTAGTTGATTTACAGTGCTGTATTAGCTTCAGGTATATAGCAAAGTAATTCAGTTATATATATATATTCTTTTTCAGATTTTTTTCCATTAGTTTATTGTTTGTTACAACATACTGAACATAATTCCCAGTACTATACTGTAGGACTTTCTTGTTGATAGATTTTCTATATATTGTCCTTTGAATCTGCTAAATAGATATTCTTTTAAGCACTGCATTTTTCTTGAAAAAAAACAATTTTCCTGGACAAATTAAATCCAGGAAAAGTGACAAAAATGACAAAATTTGTTTGGTTTTCTAAAGGAGCCTAAAAAAGTATTTGCTCTAGCTTTTAATAAACGGGCGGAAAAGTGAAGCTGGAACCAGCAAGCCCAGTTCTCTGAGTCTCACACCCCATCCTTCTTGAAATTTCCTTCTGTCTTAATCTCTGAGATACAATGCAACTTGGATGTTGGAGGAAAGAAAGAAAGACTTTTTTCTGCTTCTTGTGGTCAGAATCATTGATTTTAAAATTCCTTCTATGGACTCAGGATTTACAAAGGGTTTAGAGAGGTACAAATTGGGGAAGGCTGTTTCTAGAGTGGAGGGTGTTGCTCTTCCTAGTAGCACCATACTGAGGCCTCAGAGG
>NW_011445835.1:0-710 GCF_000754665.1 Bison bison bison | reverse complement strand
ACACACACAAGCAATACTTAGAAAATTATGCTACTTAATTACACTGCATTGACATGGATTATAAAAGCTATTTGTAGTCCTAGATATGGTGGGTAGATAAAAATTATATTTCATCTCCATTGCCTAAGGTTGAATGAGACTGTAGATGCATAGCTAGAGAAATGATGAAAGGAAAAACATGAGCATAAATTAAAAATTCTCCTTACGTCTCTACTGATATAATCTCCCCACTCTCTAATGTGTTTCCCTCTCTAGGTCACTTAGAAACCTCTGAGTCCTGAAATTTTGTCTGATCTGTCCACCCATACTATTGTATTCTTGCCGATCTCATATTGGGATTTGGAGGAAGGAATAATCTAACCCTTCTCTCACTGACTGAGCTAACAGAATTGAGTATGATTTGAAAAGAGAGAGAGGGAACACATCAGGGAAGAATGATAGAGGCAGGAAGAGAGCGATGGCTGTAGCCAGTGGCACCATTTTATAATAGAACACAGTAACCATTTACAAAGTAGGTATCTTTAGAAATTTCACACTAAAATCAATATGCCAGCTCTGATATACAGCTCTGCTGCAGGCAATTATTTTTTCAAGAAAAAAATCATAACAGATTTAACAAAAATAGAAAGTGAATGTATACCCAGAGATCGAATATTTCCTAGGAATAGAAGGCAGCAAGAAAACTAACTGCCTATTATGCTTTAAGCATT
>NW_011445834.1:0-710 GCF_000754665.1 Bison bison bison | reverse complement strand
GGGGTCGCACAGAGTCGGACACGACTGAAGCGACTCAGCAGCAGCAGCAGCAGCAGCAGCAGCAAAATGAAGAGTGGAAAAACATTTAGCACCTACTACCTTCACTGTCCTCCCTGGATTATAACCTCTTCAAGGCTACTGACTATATTACTTTTTTAAAAAAATAATAAATATATACCTAAGTACCTCTACACTGAAATTTTCAGTAATGACTTCATGATCTGTGAGGTGCTTAGTATCCAGGAGGTCCTCTTAAATGGTGTGTTCTGAAGTCAAACTGTTTATTAAAATTTATGACATGGAAGGGTGTAATGTTGCCTGTTGTAGTATTTTTTTGTAACCTTATGCTGAATTTGTAGATGAGAATTGTTCTTCATACAGGAAAGACTTCTTGCATACACGTGGCAACATGACAGACAGGACTGACATCTGGGATTCTAATTTTGCAGAGACTAATAATAGATGACAGATTAAGATAATTGACAGTATCATTGTGAAGGATTTATAATAACAGCAAAAGGGACTTCGATTGATATTTGGAGGAGAAGGCAAGGGACTATCACAGGGAAATTAATGATTTCACAGGTATTAGACTTCAAACATAGTTTAATAAGCCTCGAATTCATATGGTAAGTGAAAATAATCTGTGGTATTCATACTAGACTTTTCTCTTCCCATTTTCTCATATCACAAAGTACATGATAGGCATT
>NW_011445833.1:0-710 GCF_000754665.1 Bison bison bison | reverse complement strand
TGTTATAATTCCCCCATAATAACAATATTGCAAGTTCAAATGACATCTGAATAGGGAGGGTGGTATTGGAAAACACATTCTTATTTTTCATTCTGTGGTTGAACTACCAGATTATACTGGAAAGGACATTGAACTGGAATTTACAAACCCACAATTCAAATATAGCTTATTTGTTCATTAGTTAAGTAAATTCAGACAACTGAACTGACTGAGAGGTGAACAGATCCAAGAAGAATTTCTGCTTTATTAAATCAGCCCTTGGAATATTAGGGCCCTGTGGTTAACAAAGCCATACTTTAATATGGAAACCTGAGCATAATTAACTCATTCACAGAAATCCTGCAGTGTTATATTTAATTGCATCACATGTGACATTTATGGTTTCAAAGATTTTTACAGAGCCTTAATTTTAATCTGTATAGTTTTAAATTGTGTGATAAAATCAACATATTTTTGTGAGAGTTCAAATTTTGCAGATATTGAATTTTAGGGGTGATTCAAGAATATTTTAATGCTGATTAATAGTTTTTAAGAAGCACTTTTATTTTCATGTTCAATGCTATTATACTTTTATTTGTTTTCTAAGAGGTGAAATATAAATGCACACAATTTTTTTAAATTTCATTGAAAATATAAGCCAGAAAGAAAAACACCAATACAGTATACTAACACATATATATGGAATTTAGAAAGATGGTAACAATAACCCT
>NW_011445832.1:0-710 GCF_000754665.1 Bison bison bison | reverse complement strand
TATTTTCTGCCTTATCAGTAAACAAGGATGTAAGTTAGCAGCGATTGCAGCCCTCCAGTGTGAGCTGGTCAGCCCTGAGGGACCTCGGGAAGGAGAAGAATGCCTTCCATCTAGAAGCCATCAGACTGCAGTCACTCCCTACGGTGAGCTCTGAGGACAGGAAGCTCAGGATGTGAAAACACAGAATACTGAACATCAACAGCTGAGGTGCATATGAGAGGAGTGATTTCAGTGAGCCCAGACCCTTGCATCTTCCATTACATAAGAAACTGCTAAATGCCTTAACTTGGGTTATCTGGTTTTCTTTAATTAACAATAGTCTTTTGATGTTCAGTCTACCTGCCCTTTGTTGCAAAACTTCTGTATAACCTGGCTTCTTGCTTCCACCTCCCACCTTCTCGGAGCAGTTCTCTCACAGTCACTTGAGATGCTTCCTCCTGGGCTTGAGTCCTAAAAATTTCCACCAAATAAAACATAACTCTCAATTTTTAGGTTGTGTGTAATTTTTCAGTCCATACCATCTACTTATGTGTTCCCCTACTGGGGAATAGTAACTTTGTTCCACTTTGCTCATTATCTCACTGCTACAAACACTACTGCAGCAAAAATCCTTGTGCACATAAGGTAGACCTTCTAATCCAGAGAAAATTTGCAATCCCTCCACTTAGTGAACACACCTCTTCAGCTCTCCACAGTAATACTACATCCTA
>NW_011445831.1:0-710 GCF_000754665.1 Bison bison bison | reverse complement strand
CTCCAGTATTCTTGCCTGGAGAATCCCATGAACAGAGGAGCCTGATGGGCTAAAGTCCTTGGGGCTGCAAAGAGTTGGACATGACTGAGCAACTGAGCATGCAAATAAGATCATCTATGATGTTTGGAGGAAAGTGGTTCTCTTGGAAGTGCTGATTTTATCTGCTCCCTCTCGCCTCTCTCCCACATTCATTGTGGATACCTTAGAGTGGAAGTGTCAGCTCTTGCCTGCTTCTTAGAGAAGCCATCTCATCCTTGTTCCTGAAGCACAGCTACTCCCATCTCCATTCCTGTCACAGGTGCCTGAGCCACTGGCCAAATAAACAGGAGACAAGACGGAGAGGAGGAAGGAGCTAGGTGGTGGATCATGAGTCCTTCTCCTGGGTGAGAACAGCCTTGAAGTTAACAACTGATTGTGTAAGTGGCTAGAATGCACTGGTGCACAGAGAGGAGCAGACCTGCAAAGCCAGGAGGTGCCCGAATGAGAGTTCAGAGAAGAACCTCCCCTCCCACACCAGGGCCCTCTGTCCTTCCAACAACTGAGTTCTGGATGCTGGTTTTGTTTCACGTGGGCTTCTGGGAATGGGTTTCTGTTCTTTGCACCTGAGCATTTTTTATTTACTTTCGAATCCTTGAACCCCTGACTTCTACCCTGTACATTGAAGCATTGTATGTGTGCTCAGTCACTGCAGTCCTGTCTGACTCTTTGTG
>NW_011445830.1:0-710 GCF_000754665.1 Bison bison bison | reverse complement strand
TTTTCTAATTATCTTTGACCTAGGAACTGAAGCCAGGTTCCCCCTTTTTCTCAATTAAGACATTATGCATATGCTCATTTAACTTTGTGAAAAATAGAGTTGAAATTATTAATGCCACTTTTCTTGAATCTAATGATATTTACTTGGCCTATAAAGGACAAGGCTTTGTCCACTAACTGCTTAGATGACTAAGTCTTTTGGAGATAACATCCACTATGTTTAACCACATATCTCTTTGGATGGATTGCTTCGGGGGAACTTTTCTCATATAAACCTATCTTCATGCATATTACTATTGGAGTATTCTAGTTAATCATTGCAACCTGGCTATCTTTTCAAAGTTAAAATCACCTTAGCATCCAAGCAGGAACTAGTTCTTTTTCTTCTAGGCTCAATGCTGTGGAATTTTCCTCAGTACTCACAGGAAAAAAAAACAACAAAAAAAATGGATTTAGATAAGTTGGTATGTATATACATGTAAATAATTTTTCTCCTCTTTTATAGCAGTGCATGCAGGTTGTATATTATAGAGCTGATAGCATTATTTTTTAATACTACAATTATTCACACTTTCCTTGAGGGAAAAAGGAAAACTACTTACCTAGTTAAAATTGTTACCCTTAGGATGGGTGGGAGGAAGGCTCAAGAGAGAGGAGGTATATGTATCAGTTCAGTTCAGTTCAGTTCAGTCGCTCAGTCATGTCCGACTC
>NW_011445829.1:0-710 GCF_000754665.1 Bison bison bison | reverse complement strand
ATGGAGAAGAGAATGGCAATCCTCTCCGGTACTCTTCCCTGGAGAATCCTCTGGACAGGGGAGTCTAGCTAGCTACAGTCCATGGGGTCTCAAAGAGTCAGACACAATGGAGCAACTAACACACTTGATGTCTGCTGCTTTCTGATTAGCTCTCCTGGCTGACGGAGATGCTTTGTGCTGTTGGATTAACTGTCATGGTTTAAGTTTTAGGAAAGAAAGTCCTTTGGATCTATTTTACTTTAATTCTTGAAGGGAAAGGGAAATTAACATTCAATCATCCCCTGTTACATACTAAGTGTTAGATGTATTTACATCTGCTATTTTATTTAATCTTATCAAACTTCCAAAATGGTTATTGCCCTCGTTTTACAAGGTCACAGAATCAAAGAGAAATGGAACTGCTTCTTTATCAATGATTCAGTTGATTTGCACATGCAGATTAGACTCCATGTCAACTACTTATTTCTGTGAAATAAGAAATGTGTACCTGACAGAGGATAAAGTATAAGAAGTAAAATATTGCTTAATTCAGTAAACAAATATTAAGCACCTAGTATATGTCAGATAATGTATTAGGTATTTGAGAGTCAAAAAATAAAAAGTTTTTGATCCATAGTTTGAGGATGGTTATGCCATGGAAAAATAAACTCAGTCTGTTCTTAAAAATTCATCTTTCCTAAATATATTGAGTGTTATGTGTATATATATAT
>NW_011445828.1:0-710 GCF_000754665.1 Bison bison bison | reverse complement strand
AATCCCAGGGACGGGGGAGCCTGGTGGGCTGCCGTCTATGGGGTCGCGCAGAGTTGGACATGACTGAAGTGACTTAGCAGCAGCAGCAGAGCTGATTAATGATATTGTGTTAGTTTCAGATGTACAGCAAAGTGATTCAGGCATATATATACATGTATCTATTCTTTTCAAATTCTTTTCCCTTTTAGGTTATTACAGAATATTGAGCAGAGTTCCCTGTGCTATTCAGTAGGTCCCTGTTGGTTATCTATTTTAAATATACATGCTCCATATTCTTTAAACTTTTGTTCTCAAAGATTTTGGTTGCAGATTTGTATAGAATAAATTACACATTTTAAACACTCTCTCCGTATGAGTCACACAGATTCTCACACACACAAACACACACACACACAAATACATCCACACACACACTGGATGTGTCACACTGAGAAGGAAAGAAGGCAACCAACCCAGCATCTTCAGAGGCAGCAAAAATAGGGAGTCTTCTCTAACAGATTTCACAGTCCCCTCCTTTCTCTCTAAAAGCTGGTTCCAAGCCCCATCCAAGTACCCATTGGCCACAGGATGACTAAGTTTGACTAACATTAGGCTGACTTTCCATAGTGGCTCAGATGGTTAAGAATCTGCCTGTAGTGTGGGAGACCCAGGTTTGATCCCTGGATCAGGAAGATCCCCTGGAGAAGGGAATGGCAACCCACTCCAGTATT
>NW_011445827.1:0-710 GCF_000754665.1 Bison bison bison | reverse complement strand
TTGATCTCCTTGCTGTCCAATGGACTCACAAGCGTTTTCTCCAGCTCCACAATCTGAAAGTTTACGTGCATGGCTGGCATTTCTTCCCTTGTGACCTCACCATTTCTTTACCATCTTCTCATTGCCTTCTCTTGTCTGTGTCAAGTCTCCTTCTTCCTCCCGCTTATGACACACATGATTGCATTTAGAGCTCACCTTGATAACCCAAGATAATCTTCACCTCTCAAGATCCTTAACTGAATCACATTTGTAAAGACCCATTATATGTTACTCCACATAATGTAACACTAATAGGTTTCAGGAATTAGAATCTTTGGGGAAAGGGAGGCATTTATGACCCTTGCAGAATCTGCTCTCTGGCCCGCAAAGATTCTTGTTTTACACAAGCAAAATACATTTACCCCATCTCAGCATCTTTAAAAGTTTTAACCCATCAAAATATCAACTCAAGTCCAAATTCTAGATAAATAATCAGTTCAAAATCCCTAATCTCATCATCTAAACCAGGCATAGGTGAGTCTCTGGGTATGATCTATTGTGGGGAGAAAATTCCTCTCCATCTCTGAAAATATGAAACTAGAAATAAGTTGTCTGTTCCCAAAGTACAGTAGTGGGACAGGCACAGTGTAACAGCTATGCTACTGCTGCTGCTGCTAAGTCGCTTCAGTCGTGTCCGACTCTGTGCGACCCCATAGCCGGCAGCCCACCAG
>NW_011445826.1:0-710 GCF_000754665.1 Bison bison bison | reverse complement strand
GGTAGAAAAAGGGATGGATCTGGCTTAACTACATAAAACAAGTGTGTGTGTGTGTGTGTGTGTGTGTGTCTGTGTCCCTGTCATCTCACCTCCATTTCTAAGCCACATCTTCTTTGAATTTTCAGCACTCTAATCAGATATGTTACATGTTAATTGCAAAAAGTCTACTTGTGATGAGAATGAAGTTTCTGTGCTTTGACATATTAAATGCTGGATAAAGAGGTTTACTTGGAACCTAAAATTATTGAAAAAAATGGTATCAGAATGAGAAGATAGATATCTTTGCATTCTCATTGTTTTTTTAAAGAGAAGATATCATTTATAATATTCCTTTCTTATTATCTTAAGCAGTAGATTTTTAAAGCTGATTTTTATATTTTATATTTGGTATTCAAGTTCATAATGAGGTATCATAAATACTCGCAAGTTTTTGAATTTAATCAATAAGATATTTGACATTTGTTTGACTTTTTCTTTGAGTGAAATCTATTTATTTTTTCCAAACTTTACACTTTCATTTTGTATTTGGGTACAGCTGATTAACAATGTTGTGGTAGTTTCAGATGAGCAGCAAAGGGACTCAGACATACATGTACCTGTGTCCATTTTCCCCCCAAACCCCCTCCCATCCAGGCTGGCACGTAACGTTGAGCGGAGTTTCATGTGCTATACAATATGTCCTTGTTGGTTATCCATTTTAAATATAGCAG
>NW_011445825.1:0-710 GCF_000754665.1 Bison bison bison | reverse complement strand
CCAGCTGTGATGACCAAAAATGTCTCCAGACATTGCTAAATGCCCCCCAGGGGGCAAAATCACCCTCGGTTGAGAAACACTGCTGTACATTCAAGAAAAATAATACTTCTTAATGCCATGGGAAATGCTTTCATTGTTGTGCAGGGTTGAAAACAAAAGATGAAACATGTATCTTCAACTATATCCACACATAAAATAGGGAAAGGGCTGTGTTCATACACAAAGTGCTGCAATGTTCTTACTGAGGAAGGGCACTGTGTACCCCGAAGGCACTGCGTACACCTTGCGAAGGAAACATACCAAGATGTTAACAATAATCTTTGGGAGATGGGTAGAATTGTGAAAGATTTCCTTTTACTTCCTTATTTTTGTGTTTAAACATTCACTCACTCATTCATTCAACAGGTATTTCTGGATTACCTACCACATGTCAAGCATTATTTTGGGCCCTGGGGGATGGCTGTGTGCAAGACAGACGCAGATATTACACTGAACTCTCCCTCCACATAGGTTAATTTCTAGGGTAGGGGGATGGGGCTAGGAAGGACAGACATTAAACCCAGCACTTGCGAAGAACAACACTCGAACACAGTGAGAGAATCAATTCAGTTCAGTAGCTCAGTCGTGTCCAACTTCTTGCAACCCCATAAATCACAGTATGCCAGGCCTCCCTGTCCATCACCAACTCCCGGAGTTCACTCAAACTCATG
>NW_011445824.1:0-710 GCF_000754665.1 Bison bison bison | reverse complement strand
TTATCGTTCCTCCTGCACCTCGAGTTTCCATTATGAAATGCATCTCCATCACTCTTCACCTGTGTCCTTGGCAGCTTCCTCAGGTTCACGTGGCTTCTCAAACACTATTCCTCTTGTTCAAGTTCTTCAGGGTCCAAAATAAATCATCGCCCTGTCGCCCAGACTTGCACGTGCCCCACTGGCACGCGGCTGAGTAGACAGATGGACGTAGGCAAACCAGGGATGTGGTTTAGGAAAGCCATACTATTGAAATACCTTTTATCTGGGAGCCTTCTGTCCCAAAGTACCCCAAAGAGATGCGGTTTTACATCACTTAAGGAAACATGCCAACGGATCGTTTTTCCTGCGGACAGTTGGCAGCTCAAACTATGACGAGCAGAAGCGCGCCTAAAGGTGAACCCGGCACAGTTTTCATTTAGGGATGACAGGCTCTAGTAAAAGGTTGTTTTTAAGGTTTCATGCTGGCTTAGCATGATCCTCTTGGGCACTAAAAATAAACAGATTATACAGAGCTAGGGTTCTGGGGGAAAAAAATCAGCTTCCTTTACTACCCTCCTTTTTATCCTCCCAACTTTCCTTTTTAATTTGTTTCTTTTAATTTTCAGTATGCCAAAAATAAGGTTTTCAGGAGCATAACAAATTATGGATTTCAGGCATCACAATGTTTTCTCCAGGTGCACACACATACACACACGCAATGCACACTTACA
>NW_011445823.1:0-710 GCF_000754665.1 Bison bison bison | reverse complement strand
TCCAGCTGTTTTAAAGATCATGTTCTCCCACTGCCAATAACCAGGACCCAGAAAAGCTAAGTTCTAATCCTTATTTGGCCACTACCAGCTTTACGACCTTGGGCAAGTTACTTAATTTCTGAATCTTAGTTTCCTTAACTATCAGGTGGAAACCATATACCAGTATTGACTACCTTACTGAGTCATCATGAAGATTAAGCGTGACGATATATGTGAGAGTGACACGCAAATGTAAAGGCATCCCCAAAGCAGAAAAGGTTCTTTTTCAGGTGGAAGGTCTTTGACCATCAACAGTGATTTTCAGTAGGTTATATCATCCCTTGATGGTATCTCTTTAATTTACCTACACCCTAGCTTATTTTTACCATCTCTTGTCATTTTTAAAATCTTTTATATCCTTGTGCAGTCTTTTCATTTATGTTTTTCTTGTGTTTGGACATTAGGTATGCATTTCCTCCTTAATGTCTCCTTAAAGAAAATTGTCACTTAATTTTCTTAAAGACAAATAATCTTTTGAAGGGAAGGGCCGCTTAAGTAAAACTCCCACAAATTAGACACAAGTACAATTATGAAATTTACAAATATGTTTTTAATGGTTCTGCATTTTCAGCATCTGTAATATTCAAGGCTGCTTCAAATGCAAGGTACAGAATATAAAGCAAATAGCATAAGAGAAGTTACTGGTGGCTCCTGGTTCAAGATGACGGAGT
>NW_011445822.1:0-710 GCF_000754665.1 Bison bison bison | reverse complement strand
TTACTGCTTAGCCACGTCCCTCCGCCCAGGCTGCAGACTGGTTACTGCTTAGCCACGTCCCTCCGCCCAGGCTGCAGACTGGTTACTGCTTAGCCACATCCCTCCGCTCAGGCTGCAGACTGAAATCCTGGCACATCCTGACTCCTTCACTGGTGTCTGTCTCAATCTCAAGGTCAAGGACCTTTCACGTCCATAATCTGTATCTAGCACAGGGCTGAGCACAGAGACAATGTTGATTGTTTCTTCAATGAAAGCCCTCTATGCTCTCGGGTCAGCAGATCCTGTCAATTCATCTTCCAGGAGCCATTCTCTCGTCTGTAGCTCTCCTCTTTATACTCAAGGTCAGTGGATGCCGTGTGCTTTTTACCCCTTGATTGCTCAAACCGAAAGCCCTCCCCAGGAACTGCCCTTCTTCCACAGGAAGTAACTAACCAAGGTTAAGTCAGCTCCTGGAGGTAACAACGAGTCAGTGCTGGCAGGGGAGGCTCCAGCCTCTGTCCCTCAATTTGAACTAATTTGGAAGGACCATTGAAGCCCCAGAGCTTCCCGTGGGATGGGCTGAGGCCTCGCTGGGACTGCATCACACTTTCCTCTGCCCAGCACACACCCTTCACCCCTCCAAGGATGAGCAGTCTCGACGACCGAAGACGGCAAGAGGCCGAGGACAATTACTTGCCTATTTAAGGCAAAGAGACACATTAGAGGGGCAT
>NW_011445821.1:0-711 GCF_000754665.1 Bison bison bison | reverse complement strand
TTCACATTCTTTTTAGATGGAAATTGAGATTACATAACTTTGACTTTATGACCTCTTTTCCAGGCGTCACATAGATGCTCCTCAAGTCTGATTTTTCCCTTCAAGCTTTCCCTAGAAATCCCAGTCACCCTGTTCCTTCCTCCTCCCTAAATCTGGTGGCATTCTTGGGGGCTACACATTTGGATTCAGCTTGTCATCTACAACAAACAGTAGATCTTTGGCTCTTATGGATTTGACAGAGTTGTTACTGAGCATGACCGTAAATGCTGATGACTTGTCGTCACTTGTCGTTTTGCTAAGGTCAGATCTGAAAGTCTGGGCTGCCACAGCCCCAGGGGAAGCCAGCCCACCGCCCTCCGCAGACAGAGCAGCTCTCCCCTCAAGAGACGCCGGTGGAGACACACACCCACACATGCCCACCCTGCTCAGCTGCTCCTTGGAAAATGGCCTAAAAAGCCAGACTCGGTATCAGGGACGGAGCTCTATGAAAGTGGCGGTTCTCCGCAGAAAACAAGCTGGGGGAGCGAAAGAAAAGAACGTTCAGCTGGCCCTTCTGAGCCACTGATGGATCAAGAGTCGGTCACAGCACCAGTGCGAGCCCTCCTCACTGCACTTGGTAGAAGGAAGTATGCCCTGTGTGCTAGTGAAGCGAAGTGAAGTCGCTCCGTCGTGTCTGACTCTGCAACCCCATGGACTGTAGCCTACCAGACT
>NW_011445820.1:0-711 GCF_000754665.1 Bison bison bison | reverse complement strand
TGTGTGTGTGTGTGTATGAGTGTGTATGTGTATGTACCTTTGTAAGTTCTAGGGAAAGATTTATAGAAGTATCAAATTTTCAGAATATACATGTAAATTTTAAGAACATGCTCATGCACAATATTAGTTGTGGGAAGATAGATCATGGACCTAAGAACCAATATATTATTTACGGTAGGTAAACTGAGGTTTAAAAAGAAATAGGTCTCTGAAATTCAGTCACTTACAGAATGAAAAGTTGATCTGTTTCTTATCAAAGGTTCAGGCTGGGAATTTATGTCTAGGGAAGCTCTCCTCCATGCTTTGATTCAGAAATCAAGGCTGCTGGCTGCTCTGACATCTTGAACGCGTGTCTTCCAGGGGGTCCTGAGTGTTGCCATTGAAGTCTCTTTAAATGCGGAAAGAGCGGAGCAAAGCACACTTGGGTGCTGTTAATGGGTCTGGTCTGAAAGTGGCACACGCCACCTCTGCTAATATGCCCAGGGAGGGTTCAGCTGCATGCCACACGTAACTGCAAGGGTGCTGGGAAGTGCAGGCGTGGGCCCAGAAAGGGGAGAGTGTATTTTGGGGGAATATTATTATTATAAACATTTTTATTTTAAAAGACATTTTTTACATTTAGTTTTTTAAATTGGATAGCATATTCAAAAGCAGAGACATTACTTTGCCAACAAAGGTCCGTCTAGTCAAGGCTATGGTTTTTCCTGTGGT
>NW_011445819.1:0-711 GCF_000754665.1 Bison bison bison | reverse complement strand
AATTAAAAAAAATTTTTTAAATTTGAGTTTATACTTCACACTAAGTGTTGTACGAAGCGCTTTTTCAAGTATGGTCTCATTTAATCCTTTCAACAGCCTCCTGAGTTATATAAATATCTCCATGTTATAGGTAAGGAAACTGGTTTCACGAGGATGTCTTAAGGATGCATAACCGTTAAAGCCAGAATGTGAAGATAGGTAATTAGCAACTTCAGAACTCATCACTACTACACTTTATGGCATTTAGAGCTTGAATTCTACTCCGTATTAATGAAAATTGTCAACGCCAACTATACTAACTAGTCTCTTTAAGGAGTAAAGGTTGGGGAGGCACACCTTTAGCAAAATCACAGGCTGGACTGAGAGGCAGCCAACAGTCATTAATGGAAAACTTTTGGATAGAACCCAAGTTCAGTGCTATGTGGAAACACTGGAGGCACCTCTTGCCTCTTGAACAACCCATCAAGAACCAAATTACAGCTGAGACCTTGTACCTTTCACAATCTAAATACTTAAACAATTGTTCCTTGCAGTATTTTGGTCCCTTTCAAGTTGGGAACAAATAGATAAGAAGACCAAAAGACATATTAAGATGTTCAAGGAGAATACTGCACACTCAGGATGAATGGTATTGGGATTTAGAGAGTTATGTTATGAGATGTGAATTGTTTATCAGCATATCATTGGACAGATTTTTTTTTTTTTTTTTTT
>NW_011445818.1:0-711 GCF_000754665.1 Bison bison bison | reverse complement strand
GGGCCTCAGGAAGTCCTGTGGTCCATCGTAGGGGACTCTGCTATTGGACAGAGTAACTCTGCTATTGGACAGCTGAAATTCTGAGTTGGAACTGAGGTTTATGTACTCAGTCAATGTGGAAATAGGGAGGGATACAAGTTATGATTTGAGGGAAAGAGAAAAGCACATCAACCATCTTAAAAAAGGAATAGAAGAGATGAATAAAAATTTAAGAATACAATATATGAAAGACAAGCTATGCCAAACCAACTATTCCTCACATTTTAAAGAAAGACAGATTAGGATAAGTACATAAGATGAGAGAGGAGATGCCAATAACCCATGCTGTAATGAAGAGATAAACAAGGGTTCTATTCTGTGCTGAGGCTAAGATAGGTTTTCCAGAAAGTAAGGCTAGAAGAATAGTGGGGCTTAGTTTGGGTGTGTCTGAATACATTGAAGGAAGCCATCTGGGTGTATGGTGTGAAGAGACTGTATGAAAGACACCAGTACTGAACTCTTAAGTCCAGCTCTTAGAAGCAGAGACAGTTGCTTCGTGTGTTCCAAAAGGGCAAAATCTGATTACTGCAAGCCCTATAGACCCATCTAAGTACTGGGGTCCAGAAGCTCAGGCTGATCACAGTTACTGGGGCTTCCGAAGCATTCTAAGCTTCCATATTATTTACTGGTAACTGTATGTATCATGTCTAGTTGACAATAAAGTGGATACAG
>NW_011445817.1:0-711 GCF_000754665.1 Bison bison bison | reverse complement strand
TCCCTGAGGCTTATAGGTGAGGTATTACTATCTTCAACTTCCATATGATGTTTACTAGACAGATTTGTAGAATAACAAAACCTTATTTTTAAGTACACAGTCTAAAGCCCAGAGAGGCTAAGTGACTAATCCAAGGTCACTTGGTTAGTATCTGGCACAGGCCAGGACTGTGGTTCATGTTTTCCAGCTGATGTTGCTCCTCTTCTAGTGCCTTTTCAGTCAAATGTTGGAAAATGTAGCCCAGTCAACTGAATTGCCAAATCATATTGCTGCCCTCTTACCAACCAAGTGATGGTAATGAGAAACATCGCAAAAGATAGGTCAGAAATATGAGTGATAAAAGACATGGAAATGTTTGAAATGGATCATCAAACTCCTCCCAATTTTAGTATCTCACATATATGCCACTCTGACAGTAACTTTGTTAGTTGTTTTTAATATATTATTTAAAATAAGACTGATCTTGCAGAAGGCAGGGCTTTTTACCCTGGTCACTTTTCTGGTAGTAGTCACTGTCAGGGACAAAAAGTGCTTGCTTGTTCTCTTGTTTGTCATGTAGGTAAGAGGGAAAGTGGGAGAGGGAGCAAGGTTGAACTGAAGCAGCGCATTTTACAGCTCTTCCTGTCATTTGATCTGAGAGCTTCCTTCACCTCTCCACCTAAGAGTCCCATTCACATCATGTGGGTGTTTTGCACACCACATCCTGGGGGA
>NW_011445816.1:0-711 GCF_000754665.1 Bison bison bison | reverse complement strand
TTTTCTCTGTTAAAAACACTGTTAAAAGAAAAGACAAGCTAGAGACTAGGAGAAAATATTTGCAAAACACATATCCAATGAGGGACTTCTATTCAGAAAACAGAAAGAACTCTCAAAACCTAACAGTAAGAAAACAAGCCAACCTAACAAGGAGCAAAAGAACAGACATTTCACCAGAGGGGATACAGAAGGTAAGTAAGTATATGAAAAGGTATGTGACATCATTAGTCATGAGGGAAAGGCAGATTAAAACCATAGTGAGCCACCAATTGGGGTTTCCCTGGTAGCTCAGCTGGTAAAGAATCCACCTGCAATGCAAGAAACTCCAGTTCAATCCCTGGGTCGGGAAGATCCCCTGGAAAAGGGATAGGCTACCCACTCCAGTATTCTTGCCTGGAGAATCCCATAAGGGATTCCTCCTCCCCAGAGGAGCCTGGAGGGCCACAGTCCATGGGGTTGCAAAGAGTCAGACATGACTGAAGCAACTTAGCACACAGCAACCAATTACATACCTGCTAAAATGGCTAAAATAAAAAATATCAGTCATATCAAGTGTTGACAAGAATGCTGAGCGACTGGAGCTCTAATATACGTAGTTGGTAGGAATGCAAAAATGTTTGCCAGCTGTTTTGGTTTTGCTTTTTAAGTAAACTTTGAAATTTTAGGGTAGTTTTAGATTTACAAAAAAGCTTCCTCAGTGGCTCAGATGTA
>NW_011445815.1:0-711 GCF_000754665.1 Bison bison bison | reverse complement strand
CAGGGATGGGCATGGGGCTCCAGCAGGTGCCCATCAGAGGGCTAGAAAGATGCCTTAGATTTTTTTTTTTTCTTTAATTCAAGGTAATACTTTTTCATGTAAATCACTCAGTTGTGTCCAATTCTTTGTGACCCCATGGACTGTAGCCCATCAGGCTCCTCTGTCCATGGAATTCTCCAGACAAGGATACTGGAGTGGATTGCCATTCCCTTCTCCAGGGGATATTTCTGACTCAGAGATCCAACTGGACTCTCCCGCACTGAGGGCAGATTCTTTATCATCTGAGACACCTGGGAAACCCATAAAGTTAGAAAATCGCATTACATTTTGCTTATGAAATAAAGTATGATTACTTTATTGCAATGTCAAAAATGTTAGATGATATCATGGATGGTTATGTTAAGTAATAGTTCATAAAATTAGAATGATATTTAATTTGTCTTGCTTTTCCAGTGCATAGAAAATTCACACAGCAGAGAGAAAGTGTCATGCCAGCTTAAGTTTACCAGGATTTTTTTTCTTTCTTAAAATTTTATTTTACTTTTTTATTGAGGTATAATTAACATATAACATTATATTAGTTTCAGATGTACAACACAATGATTTAATATTTGTATACATCACAAAATGTTTACCACAGTAAATCCAGTTAAAATCTGTCACCATGCATTGCTATAAAATATATTTTCTTTTGATGAGGACTTCTAAGAT
>NW_011445814.1:0-711 GCF_000754665.1 Bison bison bison | reverse complement strand
GTGTATTAAATATACAATTCATGCTATTGTTCTTTTAACATTTTGGTAAGCAACGGCAAATAAATATCATGATTCTTTAATTTTGTATATTTTAAGCTAATAATTTTCATGATAATAGTGTCTTTCAACTTACTTTAAATAATTTCCTCATTTTACCTGTATTTTAAATATATTTTTTCAATTTTATTAAATTGGTATAGAACATTAACATAAACTGGGTATATTTTATTTTTGTATTTCCAAATGCTATGAGAAACAGGGAAACAACTGGGTATGCTTGTTGAACTAAGTCTTTCTGTATCTAAAGGGCCTGCAATGGTTACAGGGCATGGATTAGTCTAATCTAATAAAGTGAGAATGTATTGTTGCAGGTTAAAAGATCCCTCCCAGGAGCTGGCTAAATAATTAAGTTTATTAACATGTTTCTTAAAAGTATTTTCTGTTAGTAGGAGAGTTAGATGATTTATATATTTTTCCTTAGTGAAAATTCATTTGAGAACAAGAGACAATTTGAATTAACTGACAATTTTCTTATTTTTATAATCTTTTCTGGATTAAAAACAGGAACACACACACCATTTTAGTATACTTTGTTGTTTAGTCACCAAGTCATGTCTGACTCTTTTGTGACTCCATGGACTATAGCCTGCCAGGAGTGTGTTGCCATTTCCTCCTCCAGGGGATCTTCCCAACCCATGGATCAAACTAGTG
>NW_011445813.1:0-711 GCF_000754665.1 Bison bison bison | reverse complement strand
GGTTTGATTGGAATGTGAACCCTGGCAAAGGATCAGAGCCGGGCCCCAGGTGGATGTAAGGAAGGCAGGAAGGGATGGGAACCAGGACTCCACGGCTGAGGGGGTGTCTCAAAACACCTCAGTGGTGGTTCAAACTATCACCTGGGTGATTCTGCTTCCACTTAGGAAGTAGAAAACCGCAAAAGAGCATCATTCGCTTCCCCCAGTGTTGACAAAAAGTTAGATTATCTACAAAAGCAGGACTCTTCTGGAACCCGTCAGGGAGCTGGGTTTCAAGGCCACCGAGTAAACGGAATTTCAAAGAGGGATCAGCCCTTCCAGGAGAGGCCGGATTGTGAGCACTGAGAGGAGAAGGCAGCACCACACAGACAAGCGAAAAGACCACTTCCACGTGGGCTAGCATGCCCCTCAGCCACAAGCCCAGATGGAAAGGGAGCACCCACCCCTGGAACTCCTCAGGGCTGGGACACAGGAGAGCAGCTGCCCCTGGGACCGGCCCAAAGCCCGCCCACATACCCTTTGTTCTGTACATAAAATGGCACTCAGCCATCCCTATGGGGGCTTCTGGTCCTGTTCTCCACTTGAGTTGTCTGCAGGCATAAACCAACTGTGAACGTTTCCATGGAAGTTCTGCTTTTGATGAGGGATGAGGAGACAGCTTTCAGAGTATCTCACTTGTGGTCACAGGATTCAGCTGCTGAAATTTTTTTT
>NW_011445812.1:0-711 GCF_000754665.1 Bison bison bison | reverse complement strand
GAATGTTGAGCTTTAAGCCAACTTTTTCACTCTCCACTTTCACTTTCGTCAAGAGGCTTTTTAGTTCCTCTTCACTTTCTGCCATAAATCTGGCTTATAGACTTGCTGATGATACTAGGGAGGGAAAAAAACAAACAAACTTGGATAGAGGAGAATTTCAATAAAGCAGTTCTCTTGGCAAAGGTAGATAGTTTCTCAGGATAGGCTGTTTGTTTCCTTGGTTCAAGTCCTGGTCAGTTGATCTTAGACAAAAGTTTCCAAACTGCCTCTAGTCATTTGTTCTTTCTATATATATACAGCTGCCAGGAGTTGCATTCTGAATACAAATCGGATGCTATTCATGACTGTTTATGCCAGTTCATACTCAATCGCATAATGCTTACAGTACTTAGCACTTAGATTCATTTTCAATTACTGAGGACAATATGATGTATTAGTGCTAGCTGGAACTAGTCCAGTGTGTTTTAGTTGTTTTTGTTTGTTCATTTCTTTCTTTCTGGAGCTTAGAAATCTGTTGGCTTTCCGTCCTCTCTTTATACCAGTTTCGTCTGGATATAGGGTAGGGTTCTTTGCAGTTTTGCTTTGAAAAGTGTTCTGTTGAGTTTTTTATACTTCAATGTACAGATGCTAAATAGAGGTCCAGAATAGTGAAATGACTTGGCCGAGGGCACACACTGTTTTGTTTTTAATTATTTATTCATTTTATTTTTG
>NW_011445811.1:0-711 GCF_000754665.1 Bison bison bison | reverse complement strand
GGGAATTGATGGAGGGACCATGACTTTCTGTTTATGATTCAAGTTATACTTCCATTGACGTGACCTAGAACTCTTCTTCCACTTGTACAAACCGAGTAAGAATTCAATAGACTGTCTATTTCGCTTCTAGGAATACCACAACCAATTAGCAAATTCCATAGGTCTCTGTGTCAGATTTTCCTAATTATTGCTTTGATTCTGCTATCTATTAACATTATACTAACCACAGCCACTTGTCTTTGGTGATTAAGTGCTGTCCCTTGGCCTCTGCCAGACAGCCTGACAAATTTTGGACTTTCCAGCCTTTCCACAATTACATGAGCCTATTTCTAAAATGAAATCTCTCTTTATTTTTCCATATAAATGCATGTAGAGATAGACAGTACTAGATACTTGCTTTCCAGAGAAAACTGCATGGCTACATATGTAGTTCTGTTTCTTTGAAAAATGCTATTACAATGCAAAGCAGGATGGTCTAGCTTCCTAAGGATTAAGATAAAAAAGGACTTGATTATACTATAAGTTTAAGAGTTGAGAAATTATTTTCTGCTTTCTGGACTTGGTTCAGCTACAACTTCAGATTTTGCTGGAAATAGTACTTGATTGCAAAAACCAGTGCAACTGACCAACCTTATTTTTGTATAAATATGAATTCAAGAATTAAAATAGGTGAGAGTTCATATCTTTTCAGAAATTAAAAATGGCACACTT
>NW_011445810.1:0-711 GCF_000754665.1 Bison bison bison | reverse complement strand
TTTTTTTTTTTTTTAATGTGTAACTTACAGAACTTCTCTTTTTTTCTTTTTCATTTTATTTATTCTGCCACATGGAGTCTTAGTTGCTGTGTGCAGGGTTGCCCCCGAGGTGGGTGGGATCTTAGTTCCCCAACCAGGGATTGAACCCGAGTTCTCTGCATTGAAAGGCAGATTCTTCACCACTGGACCCCCAGGGAAGGCCCCCTTCCACAGCCTGCTATTGAGTACCCGCTGTAGGCCAGGAGCTGCCCTGGGGTCTGGGGACGCCATGGTAAGAGACATAGTCCCGGCCTCAGGATACCAGATAGATATTGTGAGATAGTAGAAAAATACGTGATTTGTGTCTGCCACCAGCCCCTGGCACAGAGTCCCTGAAACTCTGGTAATTTTCTAAGTGATAAGAACACTGGGAGTGTCTTGGTCTCTGACCCCAGCTGCTGACATGGAGCTCCTGGAACCCGTGTAATTTCCTGGTTGATGGGAGTGTCTTCAGTTCTCATGAGATGACTCTGGGTGGAGCTCCTGCATGAGGGCTGCTCCCCAGAAAGACCAAGCCATGATGAGAAGCTTGGAAACTTCAGCCTCACCCCCACATTCTCTTGAGAAGGGAGAAGGTCTGAAAATGGAGTTAATAATTGATCAAGCCTCTGCACATAAAATCCGAATAGTGTGGGGCCTGGAGAGCTTCCAGATGGATGAACACATTCACAC
>NW_011445809.1:0-711 GCF_000754665.1 Bison bison bison | reverse complement strand
TTATTGATTTCTGCTTTCATACCATTTTGTCAAATTATATATCTAGTATTATTTCAGTCTTCTTCAGCTTGTTAAGACTTGATTTTTCACATAGCATATGGTCTGCCCTAGAAAATGTCCCTTTGCTTTTAAGAATGTGTATTCTATTGTTTTCAGAGGTAGAATGCTCTATTTATATCTGTTAGGTATATTTGGTCTGTTCAAATCCACTGTTTTCTCACTGATTATTTTCCTGAATGATCTACCCATTGTTGATGGTGCGGTATTAGGATCCCAACTATTATATTGTCCATCAGATTTTGTTTTATATGTTTAGGTGCTACAATGTTGGACACTTAAATATTTATAGTTGTTATAATCTTGATGTATTGCCCCCTTTATCATTATACAATGACTTTACTTATCTCTTTTTACCATTTATAGTTTAAAGTCTGTTCTGTGTGATATTAATACAGGTATGTCTGCTTTATTTGGTCACCATTTGCTTGAAACGTCTTTGCCATCCCTTTACTAATATCAGTCTATGTGTTCTAGGCTAATGTGAGTCTCTTGTAGGAATCCTATTGTTGGATCGTGTTGCTTTGTCCATTCAGCTATTTTGTTTTTTAATTGAGAATCTAATGTCTTTATTTTTAAAGTAATTATTACTTTGCCAACAAAGATTC
Source organism: Bison bison bison (assembly GCF_000754665.1). Lineage (NCBI taxonomy): Eukaryota > Metazoa > Chordata > Mammalia > Artiodactyla > Bovidae > Bison > Bison bison. Next base: position 46 of record NW_011445809.1, on the reverse strand, counting down.
GTCTAGTCAAGGCTATGGTTTTTCCTGTGGTCATGTATGGATGTGA
>NW_011445808.1:0-711 GCF_000754665.1 Bison bison bison | reverse complement strand
GTGGGATGGAGCATGATAGAGGGCAGCAGAGAGGGTGAGTTTTGAAAAGATAACAATGAAGGCAAGTTCTGAATGAAGCAAGGGGCCACTCAGTGCAAGGGGCTGAAGGACACACATTCCGGCAGAGTGGCCAGCAAGTGCAAAGGTCCTGAGACAGATGGAGGAAGCAGAAAGCCGGGACATCGAACAGAATGGGATGTGGGATAGATTTTGACGAGGCACATTGTAGAGAGCCCGGTAGACCACAGTTGAGATTGGACCTGTCACAGGTGCTGGGTGAGATCCAGTGTGACTGGTGACAGCAGTGTCCAAGGACAACCACAACCACTGGCTGCAATTTAGAAAGGCCGCCAGCAGTGTGGACAGAAACAAATGGAGCCGGTTCTCCCGACATGGGGCCACACCATCTCTGGATACTTGTTCTCACTCTTTTCATTTTATTTTATTTTTTTTAATATTTTTGGCTGTACTTTATTGCTGTGCATGGGCTTTCTCTGGTTGCAATGAGTGGGGCACTCTCTCGTTGTAGTTCACGTGGTTCTCATTGCAGTGGCTTCTCTTATTACAGAGCATGGATTCTAGGGCAGGAGTTTCCGTAGCTGTGGTACATAGACTTAGCTATCCCGAGGCACGTGGGATCTTCCCCTACCTAGGATTGGACCTGTGTCCCCTGCATTGGCAGGCGGATTCTTTACCACTGGACCCCCAGGG
>NW_011445807.1:0-711 GCF_000754665.1 Bison bison bison | reverse complement strand
GTGAAGGGTCTGGATCCTTGTGGTGAAGGGTCTGTGTAGCTCCTGAGGTCAGCCTGCCGGAGACAGCGTCCCTAAGGGGCGGCAGAGATGCTGGGGCTACGGTGAGGGCAGCTGCTCCTACCCACTTGAGAAGCTCTCCTGCAAACCCTGATGTTTGATTTCACTCAGAGCCAGCTGTGTTTCCCACAGGTGGAGGGAGGAGTGGGCCTGAGTCCTAGGACTCTTTTCAGGGAAAAGCAGATGCAGCTTTGACAGGGAGGGTCTTTGTATCTGGGAACCTCATACATGAGCAGGCCTGGACCTCGAGGCTGAGGTTAGTAGAGATGGAGGATATGCAGGTAGGTTCCCCTGGGTTGCAGTGAGTCCCCAAAGATAGGCTGGGTTAGGGAATGCAGAACTCGCAAGGGGGTCGCAGGTGGTGGACTGGCCAGCATAGGGAATCATGGGTCTGGAGGACTGCCAGCCAGGTGTTGGTGCTGAAACCAGGGGGCCAGAGAAGGAGCCCGTAGGTACTAGAGGTGGTAAACCTCTGCTAGTGGGGTGCCTGGCACTCAGCTTGCAGAGGGGCATGGAGTTCAGAAGGCCAGGGGAGCTGTTGGGGATATAAGTACAGACAGAAGGGGCTACACTAGGCTCCTGAGGCAGGATTCAGATGGGGGGATGCACAGCCTAGCCCCCACCCCAGTGCACCATTTGTTCTGATAGAGTGCT
>NW_011445806.1:0-711 GCF_000754665.1 Bison bison bison | reverse complement strand
TCCAGCAGATGTTGGCAATTTGATCTCTGGTTCCTCTGTCTTTTATAAAACCAGCTTGAACATCTGGAAACTCACGGTTCAATTTAATTTACACTGCCATAATTTTTAAGGGTGGGGAATGTCAGTATGACAACACAGTTAAGATATATTTAATACAAAATGAAATTGTCTGCTTTTAGTTTCTTCTCTTATTAAAGTTTCATATTAATGGCCTGTCATCCTAAGATATATACTTAAAAATGACACACTAAATGTTTGAACTTTGGATAAACTCACATTATAGGACATTTTATTATTTATTTATAGTTTTTCCTGCCCTTCCAAAGCAACAAACTTCCTTCAGGGATATTTAGGGATTTTGAAAGAGTTATATATTAGAAACTAGAACCTGATCAATCATGTAATTTAAAGCTCTCGTTTTACAGATAAAATCATTTAGTTCCCATAGAGGATGTGTATGTGATTATCTGCATGACATCCTCTCCCTCAGATTTTCTGGGGACTACATTTCACCTGTTTCATCCACATGATTTCTATTTTGATCTTCTTCATTTATTTTCAGTTTACCCCTGACCACAGTTGATTGTTCTAGAAGTTGGTATCTTTACAAAGATTGTTAGAGTTTGAAAAGCAGAGACATTACTTTGCCAACAAAGGTCCGTCTAGTCAAGGCTATGGTTTTTCCAGTGGTCATGTATGGATGTGAGAGTT
>NW_011445805.1:0-711 GCF_000754665.1 Bison bison bison | reverse complement strand
TTTTTTTTTTTCCTGCAGATGTTTTAAGAGATAAGAACCAAAGTAGTTCATTGCATAACTGTAATAAGTTTATAATCTCTCAAGGTGACAGAGACTAATATTCTCTAATACCTGTTTCCCCCTCTCTCTTAAAACAAGTGAAAACAATGCTGGTTTTTAGATATTCTGAACAAAAGCTATGTTTCCCAGTCTCTATTGCACTTAGATGTGACCAAGTATCTAAATTTTGGTCAATGGAATGGCAACAGAAGTGTCAAGTTCAACCTCTGAGAAGTATCATTCATGGTCAGTGGGGAGGGTACTATGGCCTGAATGTTCGTATCCCCCTAAAATTCATATTAAAATCCAAACATGCAAAGGTGATGGTATTAGAAGAGAGAGCAGTTGGGAGACACTAAAATCATCGTGGTGGAGCCCTCATGGATGGGGTCGGTGCCCTTATTATAGAGCTCCAGAGAGATTCTTTGCCCCATCCACCTCGTGAGGACACAGCTAGAAAGCATTGCTATGAACTGGGAAGAGGCCCTCATTGGAAAGGAGCCATGCTGGTACCACGATCTCAGACATCCAGCCTCCAAAATTATGAGAAATATAGTTTTGTTGTTTATAAATGACCCAGTCTGTGGTATTTTGTAATAGCAGTCCAGATGGACTAAGACAGTAGGTGATCCCCCCCCTTACCTTTTTTTTTTTTTTGGCTTTTTTTTTTCC
>NW_011445804.1:0-711 GCF_000754665.1 Bison bison bison | reverse complement strand
TCTGCCTTTTGAAATAACAAGAATAGACCTTGAGGGCTTTATGCTAAGTGAAATAAGTTAGAGAAAGACAATCTTTGTATTAGCACACTTAGTTGTGGAATCTGGAAAAAAACAAACTCATGGGAACAGAGAATAGATTGGTGGTTGCCAGAGTCAGGGGTGGAAAAAGGGGAGGGTTATTACAGGTAAAGGTAGTCAAAAGGTACAAACTTCCCATAATAAGATAAATAAGCTCTGGGGATATAAGATACAACATGGTGACTATAGCTAATAGTACTATATTATATAAACCAATTTATTTTTAGTTAATGTTTTGTGGTATATCTTACTTCTATCTCTTATGTTTCCTATACCCTTATATTTATAATGTATTTCTTGTAAATAGGATACAGTTAGGTTTCCTTCAGAAACCTCTGCTTTTGAAGAAAGTGAAATTAAAGTTTCCTTGAGTTAGCTTATGAAAGACTGCCGAGTTTTGAGCTCCCTCCATAGTTCCAGGAAACACTGGAGAAGATGTAAAACTACCCAAAGGGAGTCTGGAATAAAGGCCATAGTAGATGAAGATGGTGTCATGTAATAATGCGACAGATTTTACTGCAATGAATGTGTTGCTGCTGCTGCTAAGTCACTTCAGTCATGTCTAATTCTGTGCGACCCCATAGATGGCAGCCCACCAGGCTCCTCTGTCCCTGGGATTCTCCAGGCAAGAAC
>NW_011445803.1:0-711 GCF_000754665.1 Bison bison bison | reverse complement strand
TATCATACTCCTTTTAATAAGTGTAACTGTACTTAGGTAAGTAGTGAAAACAGATAAAATGGTATAATAAAGTTCCAGAAAATTTCATTTGTTACCCCTTGTATGTAGGAAGGAAGAAAAAAGGCTGGGAAGAGCTTACTCTGGCTCCACTTAAAAGTAACCCTTGAAGTTTTAATCATTCACATTTGACTTTCACATTCCCGTTTTCATATGCAAAGTTGAAGTCACAATTGTATTCAACTACAATGCAGTGGTAGCTAATAAAACATTGCCAAGATAATTAAAATAGGTGCTATCCAACTTAAATCCAACTTAATTTCCTACTTTGAAAATAATGAAATGAATACAAAGTACCACCCTTGCAATTATTTTTGAGAAAAACCAGAGTCTTTTACAGCCTGATAAACTTTTTTAAGTGCCTTTTATTTAGAGGATATTATGTATTAGTTCCTAAAGGGACTCTACTAGAAACAACTGAATAATTAATGAAAGGCTCTCAAACAAAAATTTACTAGTAACATTTCTTAAAGTACTTAAAACAGATTAAAACTGCCATATTTTTTTACAGTGTCCCTCAATTCATCCTGTGTTTTTTTTTCCAGCACAGAATTCCTCTTTCAAATGATTAAAGTATGAAAACAGTACAGATTAAACATGTGACATAAGAAATAGCTTTTTTCCTTAACATAAAGTGTGACAAAATTCCATAGT
>NW_011445802.1:0-711 GCF_000754665.1 Bison bison bison | reverse complement strand
CGGGGGAGCCTGGTGGGCTGCCGTCTATGGGGTCGCACAGAGTCGGACACGACTGAAGCGACTTAGCAGCAGCAGCAGCAAACCTGTCTAGGTATTGGTATGAGGCATTTCATTACTAGCCTACTCAGAATACATTGCTCCATCTCTTTTTCTTTTTAACTAAGAAAACTGTCCCCCCAAAAATGTAGCAGAGACATCCAGTCCAACCTCTTTTGTTATTTATAGCTCCTGAATGAGAGGGCCTGCCTGAGGTCACTTGTAGGTTAACAGTGAAGCCAGACACCCACCTCCCAGAGAGTACTTCTTTTTTTTTAAACACTGGACCTCTGTGATGGAACTTAGTGTTGGAGTGAAAAAGAACTAGTTTACTTTCACATAGATTGGGGAGTGTTTCTCTGTTTATAGATTGCCAGTCAGTTGGTCAGGAGGGAGCCATAACTGCTTCAACTTTAGGGTTGGGCTCCTTGATGGTGGGGGAGGGGTAAGAAAATCCTTCAGCATTGAGGAGAGAACCTTGGTTTCTTAGAGTTGACTCATGTTCTTCTTTCATCCAGGCCTTCTGGTTGCCCACCATTGATGACTGACCTGCATGGTGCTTGGCTGTTTTCTGTACAGCGAGGGTGGCAAGTAGGAAAAAACTCAGAGGGGACTAAGATAATAGTGGGATTGGATCATTTGACTGGGCTGGAGAGCATCCTTCCACATGGCCTT
>NW_011445801.1:0-711 GCF_000754665.1 Bison bison bison | reverse complement strand
CCGTCGGAGCCCCGGGGAAACCCCGCCGTATGTGGCTGATGGCCACCATATGTGACAGAATTCCAGAACAATACTGGACGCTCAGTGAGCCCTCAATAAACACCTACTGAAAAGAACAGTGAACTAGTGGATTTTGATGAGACCGGAGGGTGGGGAGGCCAGCCTCAACTGGCTGTGTGGGGCACCGTGCCCCTGCTAGGCCACTTCGCCCGCGGCTCTTCCTGTGGCCGGCTCTGTGTCCCTCCGAGCTCACGGAAACGTCGCCTCCTCAGCGAGCCCCCTCTGAAGTGGCTCTTCGGGCCCTATCTGCCACCTCACTTGTCGTCACACCTGCCACCTGCTTTCCCTACCGCCTGCCTTTCTGTTTAGTCGGTGGTTGTACCACACAGTGGCCTTCACGCCACAGCGAAGAGCCGAGGGTGCCTCTCTCACCTCACTCAGGAGAACCAACGCCCCTTCCCCGCCAAAGGGGGGTCAGTTCACCCACCTGCCCTCCCCATCTGCTCCAGCCATACAGGCCTCCTCACTGTTCCTGCCGCCAGGCCCGCTGCTGTCTCCCGGCATTTCACCTACTCTTTCCTCTCACCAGAACGTTCTCCCTCTGGGAGGGAGGGGTCTGTGGCTGCTCCTGCTCTCACTTTATGATTATTTCGGGGCTTCTCTGATAGCTCAGTTGGTAAAGAACCCACCTGCAATGCAGGAGACCTGGGG
>NW_011445800.1:0-711 GCF_000754665.1 Bison bison bison | reverse complement strand
TCATTCACTCTTCCTCAAATGCATGGCAATTCTGGATGTATGAATTCAACTTGATTATATATATAAGAGCCTATAATACACACATTTGATTGGGAAATAGGGTGAGGGGAAAAGGATAAAACATGAATTTGGATGTAAAAGCATGGGAGGCTACCTTCTAGTGAAAAGATACAGTTTTAGGAGACTCTGGGAAGACACTGATCATGGAGGTCCACCCTGGGAGCATGCCCCATCTCCGTCACCAGCATTCCGTCTACCGACCCCAGCGGCCTTCCCCACTTGCCACTGACTGCGGTTTTCTTAATCATAACATTCTCCCTGCTGAGACAGCAACGCTTCCTCCCTGCCTTTTTTGAGGGACAACTTCTATCCCTCCTCTGAAGATTCTGTTCAGAGAACTTCCACTCTAGGAAGTGATCCATAAGGTTATAGGCCCTCCTCTGTGCATTCTACTTTCACCAAAATGCTTGATATTTAAATCACTGGTTACAGATGACCTCTACCTCATTGAAAGTGAAAGTCTTAGGCGCTCAGTCGTGTCTGACTCTCTGCACCCACCAGGCTCCTCTGTCCATGGAATTCTCCCATTAGCCTTCAAATTTCTCAAGGGCAAGGATGCTCCCTTGTGTGTGTGTGTGTGTGTGTGTGTGTGTGTGTGTGAGCGGCTTGACTAGTGATTCGTATAAAATGGATGCTTATGTTTATGAAAGC
>NW_011445799.1:0-711 GCF_000754665.1 Bison bison bison | reverse complement strand
CCACCAGGCTCCTCCGTCCATGGAAGTTTCCAGGCAAGAGTACTGGAGTGGGGTGCCATTGCCTTCTCCCGGTGGACTACTACTCAGCCATAAATGAAAACATGGCTGGAATGAGAGGGCATTATGCTACGTGAAATAAGTCAGACAGAGAAAGAAAATGCCATGTGATTTTATTTACAAGTAAAATCTTAAAAACAACAAAACAAAAACAGACTCATGGATGCAGAGTCGAAGCTGCTGGTTGCCAGAGGGGAGGGAGGAGAGGGCTGAGTGTAATAGGTAAGGGCGATTGAGAGGTACAGAGTTCCACTTGTAGAATAAATAGCCCATGGGGATTTAATGTACAGCACGGGGAATATGGATAACAATAACGTTGGTAATAACTTTGTATGCTGACAGATGGTAATTGGACTCATCATGGTGATCATTTTGTAATGCATAAAACTATCGAATCACTGTGCTGTACACCTGAAGCTAATATAAGACTGTAATACAGGCATTTGAAATGTAATATCTACAAAAGAGAAACAGATTCACAGACTCGGAGAATGAACTTCTGGTTACCAGGTGGAAGGATTGGGGAAAGGGATAGTTCGGGAATTCGGGAGTGACATGTACACACTGCTATATTTACAGTGGATAACCAGCAAGGACCTACTGTATAGCACAGGGAATTTTGCTCAATGTAAAAAAAAAAAAAAAGAGAGAATG
>NW_011445798.1:0-711 GCF_000754665.1 Bison bison bison | reverse complement strand
GATTTTGTCCTAGTCTTTTATTTCTCTGTTTTATAAACAGTATCATCCTGTTTTAATTTCTATCATGATATAACGAAACTTATTATCATGTAATGTTAGTCCTCAACTTTATTTTTTGTTTTCAAAGTTGTTTTAAATATTCTAGTAGAATCAGAGATCTTAAAACCTTCAAAAGTCCTAATATTTCCCTTCAAATTTTTGGTACTAGTATCCTTCAGTTCAGTTCAGTTGCTCAGTCGTGTCTGACTCTTTGTGACCCCATAGACTGCAAATTAGTATCCTTAATTATATTAGTATCCTGATTAGTATCCTTAATCAGAAATAAAGTTTAGAAAAAAACTAGATGCATACAAATTGATGTTATTCACATATCAATATCTTGTTATACAATATCCAGGACCTACATTATTAGAAGGACCCTATTAAGGATAACAGTCTGCAAATTGGAAGAGCCAACTTGATTAAGAGAGAAAGAAAATTTGAGTGAAGAATAGGAAAATAAGAGAACATTCTAATTTCTTTAAGTTGACTCATATTCCAAATCCATATATATATTATTTAGGGCTCTCGAATAACTTTAAGATGTTATCTTTAAGGCACTTTCCTCCACTCAGCACAACAAAGGCTCAGAAGCTGGGCAGGATGACATGGACTGAAAATACGTTTATATATATATATGTGTGTGTGTGTGTGTGTGTGTGTAATTTTCCT
>NW_011445797.1:0-711 GCF_000754665.1 Bison bison bison | reverse complement strand
GTGTGTGTGTGTGTGTGTGTGTGTGTGTGTGTGTTTGAGGATTGTGTGTGTGTGTGTGAGAATGTGTGTGTGTGTGTGAGGTTTGTGTGTGTCTGTGTGTCTGTGTATTTGGTGTGTCTGTGTGTGTGTGAGGGTGTGTGTCTGTGTGTGTGTGTAGGGGTCCTGTCTCCTCCCTCTCCCCTCCCTCCTCTCTGGGGTCAGGCTTCGGTGCCCATCCATGGGTTGGGGTCCCTAAAGCGCCCGCCACACCAGCGGGTCCCAGAGCTCTGGCTGACCGCTGGGGGCAGCACCCGGGGGTGGCAGGCAGTTCTCACTTAGGCGGACGAGGGGCAGGGGTGGGAGCCGGGTCCTCCGAGCCTGGGGTTCCTTGGGAGCTGGGGCTCTGGGGGCAGGACGGCCTCCTCCAGCCTGGCCAGGCCGATGGGGTGGACATCCTGCCGGGCTCCGTGGGGCTGGGCCTGCCGGGCCACAGGGCTGGGGGTGGGCGAGGCCCCCTCTGAGCCCCGGTTTCTCTCTCCGTGGAGGGGGGCGTGGCAGCGCCTTCTTTGCCCCGCGGATGCCCCGCAGCGCCTGCCAGGGCCGACCCCGCTTTCCCTCCGCAGCTCAGCTCGCCCATGAACCCCGTGAGCAGCAGCGAGGACATCAAGCCCCCACTGGGCCTCAATGGTGTCCTCAAAGTGCCGGCCCACCCCTCAGGGAACATGGCGTCCT
>NW_011445796.1:0-711 GCF_000754665.1 Bison bison bison | reverse complement strand
TGAAGGTGCTTAAGCTGAGGTAGAGGCCATAGGATGTGAATTAAAAACTTAGTTATTCGTTCCTTCTCTGTAAACAATGTCTTCTTTCCAAGGCCAGTTTTCCTGTGCTCATGGCTGTCACACTTAGCCACCTTACTGTACCACTAACTCAAGATAGGGGTCAGGCTCTCATTACTGTTCATTTCCATGTAGCATTCAATATCCTCTCATCTACAAAATGAAAGAAATCCCCTCTTGACACTTTTAGCCATTCAAATTCCTTATTCCCTTCACAGCCATGCTTCTTTTAAGATTTGCCTGAACTCGATGTCTCCAGCTCTCACCCAGCTTGCAAATCATAAAAGTCTGTTCCTGCTCCACCCTGCCCTGACTCTGCTCTTAAGGTCCCCAATCACCCGTGGCTGATGAATGAAAGGATTCTGGTAGGTCTTTATTTTTCTTGTATCTTATGCAGCCCTGACACTGCTGATCAATTTTTTATTGAAACACTCTCTTCGTCTGGTTCCTCATCCCATTCACAATCTCTTGCCAACAGGCTTGTTCATACTCTTGTCATTTGCTAGGGGACTGTGCAGCTTAACATTCTGAACATGTGTATATCTTTTATTAAAATTGATGTATAATTGATTTACAATGTTGTACCAATCTCTACTGTACAGCAAAGTGACTCAGTTTTACACATACGTACATTCTTTTAAAATATTCTTTTCC
>NW_011445795.1:0-712 GCF_000754665.1 Bison bison bison | reverse complement strand
TTTTTTTTTTTTTCCTTTCTTTTTTCCTACCCCACTCCGAGGGGATTTTTCTTGTCCTTTTAGGTGTTCAGAGTCTTCTTCTAATGTTCAGTAGGTACTCTGTGTGAGAATTGTTCCATTTATAGATATAGTCTTGATGTCCTGGTGAGGAGACATGAATTCCACGTCCTTCTCTTCTGCCATCCCGACTCCTCTTTGATAGCTTTTGAAGGAAGCAAAAGCGTGACAAAGTGATACAGTCTTTCACTTTAAAGTAGGATCATCCAGCTCAGTCTGAATTCTGACGATATGTTAAATTTCTGATTTGTAGACATGGGCATTTTTTCTTGTTTGAATACAGTATTGTATTCCCTTTTAGACATCTCTCTTATGCAAAAGAAGACAGGAGAAAAATAAGCCTCTACCCAGTGAAAAGGAAAATAGTAGCTTATATTTATTGGGTTCATATTATATGATAGGCACTATTCTAAGTACTTGTTACTTGTACTGGTTTATTTAATATTTCTAACTGTGTGAGACACAGTTACTCCTTATAGTCTCATTTTATAGATGAGGAAGCTAACACAGAGATGTTAAATAGTTTACCAAAAGTCTTGTAACATTTGGCACAGCAGGGATCCAAATCCCAGCTGTTCAACACCACTGTCTATTAATACTCTGCTGAATTGTCACTTAAAGTGGCAAGTTATGTAATTATTTTAATTTTAGTTTC
>NW_011445794.1:0-712 GCF_000754665.1 Bison bison bison | reverse complement strand
GGGTTCAATCCCTGGGCTGGGAAGATCCCCTGGAGAAGGGAAAGGCTACCCGCTCCAGTATTCTGGCCTGGAGATTTCCAGGGACTCAACAAAGTGTAAATACATATTAGTTTTCCTATTATTTAGAAAGAGGAAAAATAGGTACTACTTAATAGGAATCCAATTGGAAGTTGGAATATAAGTATTTATTCCTGTGTTTGAAGCATTAACCATATCTTTAAAAGATTAATAAAAACAGGGAGAAAGAATTTTTCACTGAATGTTTACAAACCATTATTCCAATGTAGTGCCGATAATGAAGGGGTAATGGCCCATCCATTTGCAGTAGATAGTGTTGAGTTTTTAAGAAACTTTCTAAATACTGTGGGTGAAAAACCATCACTAAGGTAATATTATCCAAACGACCCAAAGCAGCAAAAGAATCTGTAAATAAAGTATGCATCTGTGCGTCTTCACTCCCCACTTGGAGAATCTGTATGAAAGAGAGGAAAACCACGGTTACAGAAATTGTAAATCGGTGTTAAAGAAAACACGGAAGGGGGAGAAATAAAGCATGCATGCACTGCATTCTGTGTGTCATTCAGAAGCAGCTTAAATTTGGCTTAAGAAAGGGAGGTTATTCGATATTTGGCAAAACTAATACAATATTGTAAAGTTTAAAAATAAAATAAAATTAAAAAAAAAAGAAAGAAAGGGAGGTTGTAATTCTACG
>NW_011445793.1:0-712 GCF_000754665.1 Bison bison bison | reverse complement strand
CCAAATCATATACTGTACAGTTAATGGGATCATGAAGGGCAGATTGCAATGCCTGTGCTCTCAAATTATATAAAATAATCTGGCATCAACAGTATCTCTTAAAGATCAACATCCAGTCCTTCAGTGTTGAGTGTATTAGGAAAAAATAATGAATATGCAAACCATTAGAGACTTTCCTCTTCCCAAATGAATATGGTCAACTATTGTTAGAGTTCAGTGATATAAAACATCTCCCCCATTGACCGTGATATCAACAATGTCACAGTTACAGTGACTTACGTTTTTCTTATCAAGATTTAGATTTTGGAAAGGAGTCCTCAATATAATGGTAGTTAGTCATATGTTGCTGTTGTTGTTGTTGTTTTGGTCTCTTGGCTTGGTAATAAAAGACTGTTAATTACACCATCTTCTGCTTTTTCTCTCTGGGGGTGTGACTACCCTGGAGAAGATGAGTATTTTGAGAAGGCTTAGCTTCTTGATGTCAGGCTTTAGTTCTGGCCAGAGCTTAGGACTGGGCTTCCCTGATGGGGCAGATAGTAAAGAATTTGCCTGCAATGCAGGAGACACGAGTTTGATCCCTGGGTCAAGAAGATGCCCTGAAGAAGGGAATAGCTACCCTTGTTCTTTCCTGGAGAATTCCATGGAGTCTCAAAGAGTTGGACATGACTGAGTGAGTAACACTTTCACTTCTTTTTTTTTTTTTTTTTTTTAT
>NW_011445792.1:0-712 GCF_000754665.1 Bison bison bison | reverse complement strand
GCAGTCCATGGGGTCCCAAAGAGTCGGACACGACTGAGAGACTGAACTGAACTGAACTGATCTATGTGTCTTTCTATCCATCCAAGATAAACACACACTCTTGGCTGAACAAATGGCTTCCCACCTGCTTAGATCACCGGTTATACTGTGTATGGGCAGGGGGATCAACAAAACAATCTATAAGTCCTGCTGTTCCCACTCCTGTCTACCAACAGGAAATGAGCTATGCAGGCCTTCTATTTCATTATTCTTTAGAATTGAACTGAGGTTTGAATAAATGGTTTTAGTTATTAATTGGGTTCTTCATACTGTGCTGGGACTATGTTTCTAAAAGTCAACCAAATATCCAAATTTTTTAAAGTACTGAGAAACGTGAAAAATAGATATTAGGAGAATCCAGTGATTGTCACCATGATTGACGTATCTCACACAAGCCAAATTCTATGAAGAACATGTCAGAATAGAAAATATTCAAAGATGTGATAGGTACTGCTAGCAGTTAGAAAAATAACTGTCAGATTTTGACAGCATGTACTTAATTGGTAACTCAGTGATTTAGTGCATTTGATATATATTCCTGATATGAAAAGACCTAAAGTTAAATAATCTCAGTCATTCATTTAATGCAACAAATATTAACTATAGTAATTGCCCTAAGATCTGGTAGGAGCACTTTAAACATCTTTGTAGTTTGTATTAGCATGGCTTTTGG
>NW_011445791.1:0-712 GCF_000754665.1 Bison bison bison | reverse complement strand
TGAACAAGGTATAGCAAGGTCATGTTCAGCTGTATAATGTTGGTATTTGAAAGGGTATTGTGTTTAGGAATAGGACTCTTTATGCTCTGGTGGTGAGGGAGGCTGAACTGGGAATGAGGTCCAGTGCAAAATCTTTGTGTGACCTTAGATGTGTTATTGAACTCAAGTCTGTGTGCCCAACACCCAGCGAGACCAAATAATACCAAAATGTCAGAGTTTGGAGCAGAGAAAATTTTACTGCAGGGCCACACAAGGAAATGGGTGGCTCATGCAGCAAAGCCCTTTTATAAGAAGGCGAGGAAGAGATGTGGTTAGCTGTTGCAAACTTCTTGGTGTCAGACCCTCTGTTTTTTGAGGTCAGGTCATGATATTCCTGTAAACCTCACCAAAACAAATATTATTCTCAGTTCTGGTAAGAAAGGCCAAGTCCCAAGGCTTGGCTTTCACCCTCTGAGGTCCAGGCCTTGACTAAGGGAGGGAGGTGCCCTTGCAGAACAGTTAGCCTGCCTGAGAGGATTGGTCCACCACCAAGTCTGGGTCCTCCCACCAGTGCTAAGTCCGGCCGAAGAGTCAGATCTTAGATGGGGTGCCTGCAGGGCTAGCAGAGAAGGTAATGGCAAGCCACTCCAGTATTCTTGCCTAGAAAATCCCATGGATGGAGGAGCCTGGTAGGCTGCAGTCCATGGGGTCGCGAAGAGTCAGACACGACTGA
>NW_011445790.1:0-712 GCF_000754665.1 Bison bison bison | reverse complement strand
TCAATGGACGTGAGTTTGGGTAAACTCCGGGAGTTGGTGATGGACAGGGAGGCCTGGTGTGCTGCAGTCCATGGGGTCACAAAGAGTCAGACACGACTGAGCCACTGAACTGGCTGATGCCGTTTTTACATCAGGACTACACAGCACAGAGAGACAAGTGCCTTAAACCACAGAAGTCTGAAATGGGACAGCTACCGAAGCCAGCAGTCACAGGGCTCCTGAAAGAGGCAGTCTAGGACCAAAGATGAGCCTACCTCAGTGAAGATGGCCTTGTCCTGACCAGCCTTCAACCATCGAAGCCACTGCCCAGCCCAGGGGGGCAGGTTCCTTCCAGAAACAGGGCCTCAGGAGATTTTGGTGAGCAAAGCAGAAGTCATTCTTGATGACACTCGTCTCCTAGTGATCAATCCTTTGTCATTAGAAAATTGTTACTAGTGCATTACGGATCTGCAGTCTGAAGCCATCTGAAATACGGTAGACCCTGCCAGCTGCTGATGTATTTCACTGGTTCAAACTTCCGGGACCTGCTGCTGTGCTGCCGGCCCCCATCTGCTTCTGAGCCCGGCTCTGAGCTGCCCAGCCCTCACTCCCTACTGTGTCTTCCTCTGCACTGTTCCCCAGCCCTGCCCCTTTCCACCCTGTGGTGTCCTCCCCTTCAGCAGCTTCAGCTCCCACTTAAGATGTTTGTTAAATCTACACCTCCAGACCACAG
>NW_011445789.1:0-712 GCF_000754665.1 Bison bison bison | reverse complement strand
GGGCCTTAAAAAATACAAGATGTTTTTAGCATTATGTGTAATAATGATGGGAGGTATCAAAAACATCAGACTGAAAAGACTGATTGTAATACCTCTTTAAAATTTTTTTCTAGACATTTAGTCAAAAGAAATACTTGGAAAGGTGAACAAAGATGTGTGTCCATGTTAGTTCATGACTTTTTGTTTATATCCACTTAAACAAGGATCCATAGAGGATTTATAATAATTACATTATCATAATATCATTCAATTGGAATAATAGACAGCAGTTAAAAGGGATAATATAGACCTTTATCTTTATGTATTGAGTGAAAATAGCAGGTTGTGGAAAAGCATGATACCCTGCTAGTGCTTCTATGATCTTTGAAAGCTTTTCCTCTGATACACTGAATGCCTTTTCTTAATAGTAATATTAATTACTAGCAGTAGTACTACTATTGTTAATCCTCTGGTTTTCCCATATTGTGAGCATTGTGTGTCAGATATCATACATGCTATTTTTACAAGTCTCACAAATACTGAAAGATGAGTATTATTTTATAGATGAGTAATTTGAGAAGATAAGCAACTGGCCCAAGTTCACACAGTTATTTGCTTGTGGAGGCAGGACTCAGGGTTGCCTGAGTGTAAATAAGATCAATTTATCTCAACAAGTTAGTAGTGTTCTATCTTTTTTTTTTTTTTTTTCTAATATTTGCATATGAAATTTATT
>NW_011445788.1:0-712 GCF_000754665.1 Bison bison bison | reverse complement strand
TTCCAGCACGGGTGTCAAGCACAGGGCCCCGGGGAGTGGCCTTCTGCAAGACTTTAGTGAACACGTGTCCACATCTCTGTCCTGCATCCGCCGGGAAGTGAGGTTGCCAGGTGGGTTTGTACGCAGCTTTAGTAGCTGCTGCCTAACGGGTTTCCAAAAAGGTTTACCTAGTGCCTACTTTTAAAGTGTCGTTTTTACCTGATAGGTTCAAAGACATAAAATACACACTCCACAGGACTTGGATTGTCGGTAGAAGTATCATGAGACCCTCAAGCTGAGAGGATTCCAGGGGGTTCGACCTTCTGTTGACCACAGCTGCTGCCCAGAGGGATAAATACATCTCAGAAACCTGGACTCTGTGGTCGGCTGGTCCAACATCCTTCAGACTCCCCCAGACCATTCCGGCAACATCAGTAGGGGCACTCACTGACCTCCTAAAGCTGCCCATCCATCGCTCAGTTCTTAGAAGTCCCTTCCTCCCGTGGGTCTGCCCCGGCCCTGGTTCTGCCCTCTCCATTGCAGGTCTCTCAGTTCTGACGGTGGTTCTACATCCCCTCTCTTACCTGTTCAAGCTGAAATGCCCAGAGCTGTGCCCCACGGGCAGGGGTGTGCCCAGAAGGTGAAGGTTCAGTGATGGCCCCCCCCAGGCCTTTGCCACCCACATTGCCTGTGTGCTCAGGATCCCGAGCACACAGGCAATGTGGGAGATCGG
>NW_011445787.1:0-712 GCF_000754665.1 Bison bison bison | reverse complement strand
TCCTAAGAGATATCAGAAGATGACATGCTCTGAGTGGATGTCATAGAACGGAGCCAGAAGGAGAGGAGACTGCAAGAAACCTACATGTATACTCTTCTCTTCATCCCCACCTCTCCATGTCTTTATTTATCAGGCAGCTGGCCAAGGGGGAAAGGCAGAAATGAAGAATAACAAAAGGCACTGGAACCTAAACTCCTGAGTACTGAAAATTATGCAAAGTAAGACTATAATAATAAGTACTCTCCTATACTGATCTACTGACTTCAGCTTTATACTTGAACGCTAAGCTGAAAGAGTAAAGCAAGCAGCACGATTGCACTCTCTCATACGAGCAATCCACATTCAAAGGCAGCGCAGACTCTATTCTTAACGATCACCAACAACACGACAAAGTGGAGTTCACCAACTGAAAACAGAAATTACTGAAATAAAGTCTGCAAAGTCTTACAAACAGTGAGTATTCCACCAGGAACAAGATAAAAGAAAAGTATCCTACATAGACAACCAGAAGACACGCCATTCATATTAACATTTTGAAGTAATCATGATTTCTGCTATCCTGGAACAAATGAAGCATCTGTGGATGCTAAAAGCTGATGCATTTTTCCCACTCTTAAAATAATCCTATTTATTTTACTAAGTTTTTCACAATTTACCTCCAGCAGAGACCTAATGAAGTCAGTTTCATCCTTAGTGAGATTTTTTTTTTTTT
>NW_011445786.1:0-712 GCF_000754665.1 Bison bison bison | reverse complement strand
TGCACAGACACCCTTTCCCTGGAGAAGGGCAGGAGCTCTCAATACCGAGCTGCCCCAGGACAGAAGGGCTTCGAGAACAGGTAACTCACCAACAAGCCACTGTGAGTGAAGGATCTGCTCTCTCCTGAGACATTCCACATGCATGATTTCATTTAGCTTCAAGTCAGTCCTACAGCATCTGGGTTCTCATTCCATTGTGTTAAGGAGAAAGTATGGGCTCATAGAGGTAAAGTGACTTGCTCAAACCCCACAACCAGCAAATCAGACAACTAGGATTTCAGTTCAGGAGCCCTCTGGCTCTGCCCCTCCTCCTGCCCTAGTCTAGCCATCAGAGACCAGGAGCAGCAGAGCCTCTTCCTAACAATAGAGACTCCTCCTTTCTCCCCCATCCTCTCTTGTCTGTCCATCTTTCTCTCCCATGTCCTCCTCTCCTGGTCCCCCTCACTCTGGCCCAGGTTAGAGCCCTCCTCTCCCCGCTACACTGACCAGAAGCCCCCTGATGGGCTGGTCCTTCTCCACCTCCCCGCTCCCTGCTCATGAGTGACTGAGGTCTCTGATTACACACCTTCACAGCCCCTGTGGGCATTTTCAGAGAAATCACAAAGAAGGAAAATCACAGGGGCGGGATTTGGATAAAGACCAGTGATCATAACCCCTTAGGACCCCAAGTCATATGCCAGTTTCTAGTCTTCAGTTTTTCCTTCTGAATAGT
>NW_011445785.1:0-712 GCF_000754665.1 Bison bison bison | reverse complement strand
CCCCCCCCCCCCCCCCATCCCACCCTTCTGGGTCGTCCCAGTGCACTAGCCCCAAGCATCCAGTATCGTGCATCGAACCTGGACTGGCATCTCGTTACATACATGATATTTAAAAAAAAAAAGTAAAATTAGAGTAGCTGTAATTCTAATTTTTTAACTCTGACCTCGTCATCTAAACAACCGTTATCTACATACAGGAAAGTTGTGTGTTTTAGAAAAAAAAATCAGTATTTTGTATAACTTTTTCTTCATTCTTTTTAACTGAGGTACAGTTGATTTACAATATTATATTGGTCTCAGGTGTACAACATAGTGATTCAAAAATTTTACAGATTATATGCCATTTATAGTAAAAATGCTGGCTGTAGTCCCTGTGCTGTGCAATATATCCTTGTAGCTTATTGATTTTATACATAGTAGCTTGTATTTATTAGTTCCCTTCACCTATCTTCTCCTCCCCTACTTCTTCTCCCACTTGTACCCACTAGCTTCTTTTCTGTATCTATGAGTCTGTTTCTTTCTGTTATGTTTCTTAGCTTGTTTTGTCCTTTAGATTCCACACATAAGTAATATACAGTATATGCCTTTTTCAGTAAGACTT
Source organism: Bison bison bison (assembly GCF_000754665.1). Lineage (NCBI taxonomy): Eukaryota > Metazoa > Chordata > Mammalia > Artiodactyla > Bovidae > Bison > Bison bison. Next base: position 111 of record NW_011445785.1, on the reverse strand, counting down.
ATTTCACTAAGTATAATACTCTCCAAGTTCATCCATGTCATTGCAAATGGCAAAATTCTAATCCTTTTTTACAACTGAGTAGTATTCCATTGTGTGTGTGTGTGTGTGTGT
>NW_011445784.1:0-712 GCF_000754665.1 Bison bison bison | reverse complement strand
TGTGTTGTTTAAGACAACCAGTCTGTGGCACTTTGCTGTGGCAGCAGCAAACTAGTATGGAGGGAAGTTAAGAACAATGACATTTAAAATTCAAAATTTCAGATTTGTAAAGCTCTTAGTGAACAGGAAGGGGAAACCCAGGTAATTAGTTTTTTAAGGAAATAATGCCATGCCAAAGCCTGTACTAACTTGATTTTCAATCATAATTTTATATATAGCATCTCATTTCATGCTATAACATGCCTAAAGCTATATATAGCTCCACCTTATAGATGAGGAAACTGAGGCTCAGACATTTAACTTATCTAAATGTATGTATTTATTGACTAAGTGGTGAAGGTTCGTCCAAATTCATCTCCTTGCCTGACTTTAAAACCTTCATCCATTACACTGAAGTTGACCTGAGCTATTTAGTAACCATTGTTAGGAAGTTGCTTAAAGATAGGAAGGGAAAATTTTCAGTCACCTGGAATCCACTTGATCGATTGATCAGGAAATATTTGGCTGTTGATTTTAGGATAAAAATGGAGATCAGGGAAATTTTAAGATAACGTATTTGAGTATCTCTTCCCAGTGGGTTCACATGTCAAAATGAAACCACATTCTCCACATAATGAAAAATTCATGTTCACAGTGATGGACCCTAGGCCCTAAAGAAATCTGACCCATCAGAAGAGAATCAGTTACCCATGCTGGGTCATATTTGCTAAGG
>NW_011445783.1:0-712 GCF_000754665.1 Bison bison bison | reverse complement strand
GGGTGGAGTGGGGGGTGCGGGCAGAGTGGGGGGTGCGGGCAGCTGAAGACAGAGAAGCAGATGAAAGGGTAGGGAGCGAGAAAACACAAAACAAGGCCTGGATCTCAGGAGGAAAGGCATTTGAAGGCCTATCTGAGGCCAAGGGCCCAATGAAAGGATGAAGAAAGACTTCTGGGAAGGAGGAAAGCCCAGGACAGGCTGGCTCCAAAGACACAAAGGAAGGGGCTTCAGAAGAACCCAGGACCACAGAGGCTGAACAGCAGGAGACAGGCCACTCAGTCTCAGTGCCACGGAGGTCTGGGGTGACCTCGGCCTCTCGGGCCATCCCCTGGAGAACGGTGTCTGGGTCCCAGCTTCAGAGTGAAGCAGTTGAGAGACCACAGTGCATTGCCTTTCCTTCTCCCTTCTTAAACTTCTCACTCTGGGGCTCCTCAAATATACATTAAAGCAGAGAGGACAGTCAATGACGTACACCCAGTTTCACGCTGACTAAGACATGGCCTAACTCAGCCTTTCAGACTTTTTTTCTGATCAGTGCTATGATCCTAAAAGTCCTTATGCCCATATGTAACAGCACCTTAACATTTTCTAGAGCTTCTCCTGTATCCTGCTGCTGCTGCTAAGTCGCTTCAGTCGTGTCTGACTGTGCGACCCCAGAGATGGCAGCCCACCAGGCTCCCCCGTCCCTGGGATTCTCCAGGCAAGAATACTG
>NW_011445781.1:0-712 GCF_000754665.1 Bison bison bison | reverse complement strand
TGGTGTCATCTGCATATCTGAGGTTACTGATATTTCTCCCGGCAATCTTGATTCCAGCTTGTGCTTCATCTAGCATTTCTCATGCTATACTCTGCATATAAGTTAAATAAGCAGGGTGACAGTATGTATAGAATAATACTGCAAAAAATTACATATTACAGAGAAATGGAAACTTGTTAACATTTTGTCATATTTACTTCAGAATATAAGTATGTGTATATATATATAAATATGAATGAATGAGAAAACCATGAATAAAGTCTGTTCCCCAGTCCCATTCTTCTTCTATCTCAAGGGCAAACACTACTATAAATTATGAATTGATCTTTGTGTTTCTGGACCGTTTTTTATACTTTTATACCTTATGTAGGTATCTTTGAGCAATATATGATATTGTTTGTGTGTGCTTTTTAGAATTTACCTAAGTGGAGGAAATTTAAAATTTTCTGGGCTATCCAGAGTATGTTGCTTAATTTCTAGACATTTGGGAAATTTTATATTTTTGTTATTACTTTTGGTTTTACTTAATGTTTGGTCTGAAAATGCAACATTTCAGTCTTTGAAAATTTACTCATGCCTGCTTTATGGTCTCATTGTAAGGCCTATTTGGCCTTACACTGGTCTCATTGTAAGCTGTATGGTCTCACTGTAAGACCCTGTTTGGCCTTGGATGCTGCGTGTACACTTTCAGAGACTAAGTCATCCTGCAGTT
>NW_011445780.1:0-712 GCF_000754665.1 Bison bison bison | reverse complement strand
GAAGATGCCCTGGAGGAGGACATGGCAACCCACTCCAGTATTCTTGCCTGGAGAATCCCATGGACAGAGCAACCTGGCAGGCTACAGTCCATGGGGTCTGAAAGAGTTGGACATGACTGAGAGACTAACACTTTCAAAGACCTTTTGGTTGAAACACAAATAATACAACACTGTGGACTACTGTAATATTCCCTTTGGTGTTCAAAGGCTTTATCCACATTAGGATTATTCTCCTAACCAAAGTATCTTAAGGTTTACACTGAAATTAATTTTTACTTACTTTTTAAAAATTTTAAACTTTGGCTCTCCAACAAAAATCCCCCATAGTTTTACGGAGTCATTATTTATAAACTGATAATAATTCCAACACATTTTGTTCTGTTGGATTTAATAGCAAGGAGGCTGGAAGAAGTTGCTGAGCTGTCCTGAGTTATTCATACAGAATAAATAGGTTTACTCCTATCTGTCATTTGACAATGGAATGTCTCATGCCGTGCTTTCCCCAGAGTTTTTATTTGTCATACGAATCTTATTCCTTCAGGAAAATTTGTCATAAATGATACAGAATGATCTACAAGGTACATTATTTATTTATTTTTTGGCTGCAGTACAGCCAAAGATCTTAGTTTCCTGACCAGGGGCTGAAAACCCTCCTGCCCACTTGCCGCTGGAGTGGAAGCGTGGAGTCTTAACCACTGGACCACCAGGGAGG
>NW_011445779.1:0-712 GCF_000754665.1 Bison bison bison | reverse complement strand
TGAGAAGCCTGCCCCCCGCAACTAGAGAGCAGCCCCCACTGGCAGAAACTAGAGGAAAAGCCTGACCAGGCCACTGCGATGAGAAGCCTGCCCCCCGCAACTAGAGAGCAGCCCCCACTGGCAGAAACTAGAGGAAAAGCCTGACCAGAAGTGCAGACCCAGCAAAACCCAAAATAAATAAATGAAATAATCAGCAGTATTCTCTGCTCATAATGTGACCAGATGAGAGGTCAGATGGAACAGGATAAATAAGACCATTTATTTCAGTGTTGAGATTCATTCTGCTACCTAGATTTCCTATTATTGCTGTTATTTGCATTAGGAATATTTATTGCTTTTTCTCATCAAGTGTTTCTCTGTAAGTTCCTTAGTCAACCCCGGGACTAAGGCCTGATGGAAAGAGCACCAGCTTGGAAAGAGATACTCGAGAATTCACAACTTGGACCTTCATTCACAAGGAGCATGATCACAGACCAGTTACTAACTTCTTTACCCTGTTTCCTTTACAACATGGACTGGGGTAAGGATGAGATAATATATATAGAATGTCTGGAATCAAGCAGGCTAATCCTCTACAAGACAAACTACCATTTATGGAGCACTGACCATGTGACAAGCAGAGTGCTGACTGCTTTCTATGGGTCATCTCACTTAGGATTCAATAAACAGTGGCTGCTATAAATAACTCTAGATTAAACGGTTCTCTGATGTA
>NW_011445778.1:0-712 GCF_000754665.1 Bison bison bison | reverse complement strand
TCTCCATGGGTGAAGCCTGAGCCTTGGCATTATACAAAATTTTCATCTCTGAAATTTCACACCTTCTTATCACAACTGATTCCCAATTAACTTAGTTTCAATGCAGTGAACACTCACCCAATGTTATAGTCTTGGTCTAGAATTCTGCCAGAACTAGAAACTAAGATAAGGAGTTGTGCTCACCTCAGAGAATAGGAGTGAGGGACTTGTGAGCATGAAAGAATGAGAAGTTAATATTAGTTGTGTTGTTGAACGTGTTATCAGGATTGCTGGACAACTGGGGATTAATCAAGTGAGATCAGTTCCTACCTGAGACCATTCGATGTAGATGGAAACTACTTCTCAGAACTGTGCACTTGAGCACCTGACAGGAAGAAATACTTATGGGCTTCTGTTCCCATTGATTGATGATTAGCAATAGTATTAACACATTTTAGTTGTAGAGTGTAAGTGATAAAAATGATTTGTCAAAGTAGAAGAATATATTTAAAAATAATACTGCAAACCTTGCTGAAGGAGTATTCATCCTTATTAGGAGTATTCTACATACATAGTGCTTCCGAGGTGGCTCAGTGGTCAAGAATCCACCTGTCAATGCGGGAAACACAGGAGATGTGGGTTCAGTCCCTGGGTCGGGAAGATCCCCTGAGGAGGAAATGGCAACCCATTCAAGTATTCTTGGCGGGGAAATTCCATGGACTGAGGAGCCTGG
>NW_011445777.1:0-712 GCF_000754665.1 Bison bison bison | reverse complement strand
GTATACCCACAAATTACTTTTTTTAGGAAAGAACTAAAGAGATGAGAAGGGGATGACAGAGGACGAGATGGTTGGACAGCATCACTGACTCAATGGACATGAGTTTGAGCAAACCCCAGGAGATGGTGAAGGACAGGGAAGACTGGTGTGCTGCAGTCCATAGGGTCACAAAGAGTCAGGCACAACTGAGTGACTGAACAACAAAAGAGATGAGCACATGCTATTTTCTACCCAGAGTCATTCTAGATATCAACTGGCCTAAAAACTGTACCTCTGAATTCCTTCTCAGGGCTTGTAAGAGAAACCTCACTGACAAGGAGGATATTTCAATAGAGTCCTGAGAAATATTCAGGGCAAGATTCCAAACTCCACACATGGTTGGGCTTTTAAAAGTACTACTTATTGGTGAAGAATCTTAAGTGCAATACCTCTGACCTTCTCTCTTTGTTCTATTTTCTGCATGTAATTAGAGGAAGCACACACACACATTTATTCATTCACTCAATCTAGGCATATATTTGAATTAGGCAAAGACTTCTTACTCTTAGTATAAGGGAATCATAGTTCATAATTCATCTGTGCGTGCCAAGTTGCTCAATCGTGTCCAACTCTTTGCGGGCCCAAGGACTGTAGCCCATCAGGTTCCTCTGTCCATGGGATTCTCCAGGCAAGAATACTGAAGTGGGTTGCCATTCCCTTCTCTAGGGGATCT
>NW_011445776.1:0-712 GCF_000754665.1 Bison bison bison | reverse complement strand
TTTTCTTTGTTTTAACCAAACTTTAAAAAATTTATTTTATTAATATTTTTTGGCCACACTGTGCAGCATGTGGGATTCTGGTGCCAGGGATTGAACCCACACCCCCTACGTTGGAAGCACAGTCTTAACTACTAGACTTACCAGGGAAGATCCTGAAGTTATCTAATTTTTGAGGATGTTTCTTCACTTGTGCAGAGGGACTGAGCATCCATATTTCCCAGGGTGGTCATGAGGGTAGAATGTAATTTTGGTGTAAAGATGCCAGCCTCAGTCCCCTTCAAGTACCACCCACCTGGACCTGCAAGGTCTGATTGGCTTTCTGGCCTTCCCTCTGACTGCGGCAGAGACAGCCGGGGACCTGCAGTACCACTCTGCCCTCTACCCCTCAAACATTTCAGCCTGTCCGTCTCCGCCGGACACCTCCCATCAGCTTTTAACATGCTCGAGTCTCTGTCATGGAAAGCATGATAAAACAAAGCAAAACAAATCAAAAGTCTCCCTCCACTCCAGGGAGTTGTCTTCACTCTTTCTTGTAACAGAGAACCTTTATAATTTAGTACAAGTCAATCACTAAGGGGAGTGTTGCCTAGAGCTTACATTATGATGGCCCATCTCTGGACACCATGCCTCCCAGGTCACGCTAATGCTAAGTCACTTCAGTTGTGTCCGACTCTGTGCGACCCCATAGATGGCAGCCCACCAGGCTCCCCCG
>NW_011445775.1:0-712 GCF_000754665.1 Bison bison bison | reverse complement strand
GCAAAGAGTCAGAGACAACAGAGCACGCATGCATGCAAAGCCAATACTGGTAGATACAACTCACACCAAAAGCCCTTTGGGGGTCTTCAATAATTGTTAAAATTGTACAGTAATATTGAGGCCAGAAAATTTCACAACCACTGGTAGAGAGATAAACAGCCACTGCACCCTGTAACCTTGACACCCCTGCATGATAGCAGAGCAGCGTCAGAGATTTTCAAACATGAACCACGGCTGCAGGCCACAGGAAAGTTCCTATGGTTACCCTGTGGTGCCTTCCTTATAGCACATCCACAGCCTTCCTGGTGACAAATTAATTTCTAATATGTGTGTGTGTCTGTCTGTGTGTATGACAGGAATGGAGGAGAAATACAGTGGGAGAGAGAGAGAGTGATACCCCAGAACAGTATCTTATTCATTTTCTAATTTCCCCAAGTGGCCAGACTGGCACAAAATTAGAGTAAATAAGGAAATATTTTGGAATTGAGTTACTGACTTTTGGTGTGTCTGTTGGTGCCAAAGAGGTTTGTGTTTCCATTTGAAAAGATTTCCTCCAAAACAGATACAACTTGGCCAAAAAAAAAAGTGAAGTCTCTTCAGTTCAGTTGCTCAGTCACGTCTGACTCTTTGCGACACCATGGACTGCAGCACGCTAGGCCTCCCTGTCCATCACCAACTCCCAGAGTTTACCCAAACTCATGTCCATTGAGTT
>NW_011445774.1:0-712 GCF_000754665.1 Bison bison bison | reverse complement strand
TTCATCCCCTCTCCATCCTGAGTTTATCTCTCCTGCGGCACAAAGGGCGTCCCCATAAATTTCCATTAGTGTCGCTGCCATGGCCCCGCTTCCCGTGAGGCCAGCCGGGACACCGCCTGCTGCGCATTCCAGCCACGACCTCGGAAGTGGCTTCGAGAGCTCATAACCGCCTGCTGCTCTCCGGGTCTATAAATCCTCTCCAAATGGCTTGGTGGTTGAGGATGTCTGACTTCTCTGGCTCCAGGTGGGGCACGCAAAGGCCGAGTCAGAGCCTCTTGGTGTGGGGGGAGCACACAGCCCAGCCCCTCCTGCAACTGTGATCTGGCGGGCGTGGGGGCGAGTGTGAAGCCCGCCAGCCTGCGGAAGCCTCCACTGTGTGCCCAGCACCGCGCAGGACACCGTGTGTCCACGAGAAGGATGGAGCTGCCAGGCTTTGGGGAACATACCTGTCGCAGTTATAGCTGCTGCTCAGTCAGCTGTGTTAAACCACATTTTAATGGACTCAGAGGCAAGGGGTCAGACCGGGTGCAGAGGAAATTGACTCTGAGCGATGCCTTCTGGGGCTGCTCTGAGAAGGAGTGATGTTGGTGGGGGCGCTCAGCGATGGGGGCTGGAGTCACCTGAGGGTGCCATCATATACGTGCCTGCCAGCAGATGTGCAGTTCACCGAGCACCCACACAGGGCCCCTTTGCATGGCCTGCACCTCCTCTC
>NW_011445773.1:0-712 GCF_000754665.1 Bison bison bison | reverse complement strand
GATCTGAGAGAATTTTTTGTTTTTTATGTGTACCATTTTTAAAGTCTTTTTTTTTTTTTTGACTTTTTTACAGCTTCTTTCGTTTGGGCTGCATCAGGTCTAGCTGCATTGTGCGGGATCTTTCTTTGTGGTGCACTGGCTCTCTGGTTGTGTCACGTCGGCTCCAGAGCACACAGGCTCAGTCGTTGAGGTGCACGGGCTTAGTTTCTTGGAGGCAGGTGGGCTCTCAGTTCCCAGACAAGGGATCGATCCCATGTCCCCTGCAGTGCAAGGTGGATTCTTAACCATGGGGACCAGAGGAGTCCCTGTTTTCAAAGTCCTGATTGAATTTGTTACAATACTGCTTCTGTTTTCTATTTTGGTGGTTTGGCTGCAAGGCATGTGGGATCTTAGGTCCCTAACTAGGGAGGGAACCTGTACCTCCCACACTGGAAAGTGAAGTCTTAACCACTGGAACACCAGGCAAGTCCCTAAGAAGAGATTTAGAAAAGCAAGGAATCCCAGATATGTGCTGTAGGAGGGCAAGTAGGTGAGGGCCAGCGTTCTCGTTGGCTTTTTTTTTTTTAAGGCCAAGTGACAATCAAGACATACAAGCAAGCCCACAGTATGTCCCAAAGACACAGGGCTTCAGAAATCTGATTTGTTTTCCCAGATGCCTGGCCAAGTGCTAGCAGACCAGTTTGAGCATACCAGACAGTGTCTGAGGGTTTTT
>NW_011445772.1:0-713 GCF_000754665.1 Bison bison bison | reverse complement strand
TCCCCCCTCCCCCCCCCGCCACTACTGCCATCCAAGCCTTTATCATCCCCATCTGATTATTACAAGAAGCCCCCAGCTGATTCTTTCCTTGCCTCACCACATACTATTCTCAAAACAAAAGACCAGAGTCATATAGATAAAACAAAATCAGATCATGCCACTCCTTAAAACCCAGCAACTGTTTCCTTTCTCATCAGAGTAAAAGCCATTTTTCTTTTTACTCTTCCCCCTGGAGAATTTCAGGTTCTTAGGGGAAATATTTTTTGTTTTAATTGATACTATAACCCTCTGGTGGCACGAAAATGCCAGGGACATAACAGGTCTCCAGTAAACATTTACTGAATTTTTAAAAAGTTTGAAAACAGGACCATGGGTAGGCAATTCAACTGAATCTTCAGACTCTACTGTTCTTAACAGCAGGCTCTTAAGAGAGCATGGACCATGCAGTTACAATTAAATTTTGCACAGTAACTTGCACACAAACTCTTAATATAATTTCATCATTGATGGCATATTTCCCACTGAAATTTTAGCTTCCAATATTATATGAATATTACTAACTTTAAAAGTTAAGCAGAACATTTTAAAATACGACATCTGGGCCTCAATCTCAACACCAATTCCCTCGACTTCTACTGAAACTACCCAGCCGCTTCCTCCTTCGTGGAGGTACATGCTTAGTTATTGATGCTCTGCTGTGAGCACTGTCTTGA
>NW_011445771.1:0-713 GCF_000754665.1 Bison bison bison | reverse complement strand
GGCGCGGCGCGGACACCCTTCTGCCTGCCTCTTCGACCGCTCGGGTCAGCCAGGACGCCTGCCCACGAGCGGCAGCGGCTGAGGTCTCTCTTGCCGCCCCGAGGAAGCAACGCCGCCCTCTGCTTCCTTAGACAGAGAACGGCGTGCTGCTGCCCTCCCTGCAGTCGGCCTTGCCTTTCTTGGATCTGCACGGGACTCCGCGGCTGGAGTTCCACCAGTCGGTTTTTGATGAGCTTCGGGACAAGCTGCTGGAGCGTGTGTCAGCCATCGCTTCCGAGGGGAAGGCCGAGGAAAGGTCAGTGAGACAGGAAGCCCATCCCCAGCCAGGAACCCCCAGTTAGCAGCACTCACCTCCCCGTGGCTACACATCCATCCTGAAAAGGGGGCCGCCGGTGACACCGCCAGTCCGGGGACCCGCAGGTGGCTACTTTCTCCTTGGTCTTGTGCCACGTTTTCAGTAATGTGAGTTTTCCCAGGTATAAGAAACTGGAGGACCTCCTGGAGAAGAGCTTTTCTCTGGTGAAGATGCCATCTCTGCAGCCGGTGGTGATGTGTGTCATGAAACACCTGCCCAAGGTAACAGCTGCCTGGCTGGCTCTCTCTGGGGAGGGTTCCTGGGCTGCCTGTTCCAGTAAAGACGGCTTCGGAGCACGGTTCCCTGCCCTGGCTTCTCCCTGAGCCAAGCAGACACTGAAGCTTGTCATGTGCTCCGG
>NW_011445770.1:0-713 GCF_000754665.1 Bison bison bison | reverse complement strand
TCAAAGGCTTTGGCATAGTCAATACAAAAACTTAGATTAATTGGTTAGTCAATCTAGGTGAATTACTGGAGGAAACTGCTAAAAGTAGAACCAGTGAAATATTACTAGAATTAACATGTATTTCTTTAAGATGATAGATGAGGGGGATCTAAGTTTTTAAAATATGGAATAAAATAACAAATCTTATGCTATTTATAATATGCTGAACATGCACCATTCTAATAGGCCTTGTTTGGAAAAACTTGATAAGGATTCTGGTCACCAATTTCAGTATGTAGAGTTTTTCTCTCTCCACACACCCAATCAGGTCTCTGACACCAGCTGGATGTCCTACAATTCAACTCAATTCTGATACTGTCTACCTGGCTGTAGCTTCAGATTCAGAGGTTATGAACTCAATTCCACAAGACTGCTTCCCCTGCTAACTCCTAGCAAGCCCAGGTTGTCCTGTGCTTTTGACCAACCAACTACAGATTGGAGGTTCTAACCCCTTCAACCTTGAATTCGATTAATTTGCTACAGTGGCTCACAGAACTTAGGAAAACACTTTGTTTACTAGATCAATCACTGGTTAACTGTGAAAGGATATAACTCAAGAACAGCCAGTTGAAAGAGACACATAGGACAAAGCATGGGGAAAGATCTTGGAGTTTTCATACGTCTTCATGTGTACCATTCTCCCCAAATCCCCATGTGTTAACTAACCTAGAAGC
>NW_011445769.1:0-713 GCF_000754665.1 Bison bison bison | reverse complement strand
CAATCTCCTGGAGAAGAGAATGGCTACCCACTCCAGTATTCTTCCCTGGAGAATTCCATGGGCAGAGGAGCCTGGTGGTCTGCAGTCTGTGGGGTCGCAAAGAGCCTGACATGACTGAGTGACTAATGACCCAATAGTAACTTTATCATTCCAAAAACACCTGACAGATTGCTAACAAATATTAAATGTTTAATTATGTGTGCACCACAATGTGTGAGCATGGCAAATTCTCTTTGGCTGCCATTTGTAAAAATCTTCTGAAATTCATGCATGTAATTTGTGTATTTGAGTGTCTACTATGCTCAGGAAACCAAGCAAGTGTTTGGATATACCCTGTAGTTCCAGATAACAGTGTGATCCGAACAAAGATGAATCAGTAAGTTTCTTTACAGTGGCCACCAGGAGAATGAGATAGCAGGTTGGTATCACTGTCTGGATGCCGTGAAGGACGATAGGCCATCAGAATCCCTCATAATGGAATCTACAATTTCTATGCATTTCTCCTGCATCCCAGTCTTCACATCTGGAGAAGGGAAGTTCCCTAGTCAACTTAAGCTCTGGATACCCTAAATCCTCTACTAAAGCACCTTAACTCTTCATCTTGTTTTAAAATAACAGGAGCTATAGTACAAGTTGGAGGCTTCCCAGGTGGCTCAGAGGTTAAAAAAAAAAAAAAAAAAATCTGCCTACCAACGCAGGAGACACGGGTTCAT
>NW_011445768.1:0-713 GCF_000754665.1 Bison bison bison | reverse complement strand
GCGGGGCGGGGCGGGGCGGTGGTGGAGATGAGGCAGGGCCCCTGAGCCAGCCTGAGGCCCCATCCTTTCGCACCGGGGTCTGGAAGGTGGAGTGAAGCTGGGTGAGGAAGTGCGGCCGGCCTCCCGGGCCTCGGCCCCCCAGAGCCAGCACGCGTTTCTCCACCAGGGTGCAGTCCACGTCGTCATCCTGGACGATCACGTCTTTCTTCAGGATCTTGATGGCGTAGAGCTCATCGGAGCCCCGGCGCTCGGCCAGCATCACCTAGGGACAGAGGCCTAGTCCATCTTGGGAACCCAGAGCGCTGGTCCCTAGCCTTCCCTTTCAAGGAGACAAAGAAACAGAATCCCGGGTCCCCCCTCTCACTCACGGGGGACCAGGTGCCCTGACGTGGCCAGCTATTCCTTCAGGGCAAGTATCCATATCTTTAGGCTCTCTTCTCCAGGAACTCAGAGGCACCATCAAACCATCTTTGGGGCTCAGAAGCCTAGTTTCCCCCGCCCCAACCCTGATTTCATCTCTAAGAAACCCGACCCCTCCCCCAGAGCCCCAAGAATCCAACCTTCCCAAAACTGCCTTTTCCTAGAACCATGAGGAAGCTGAAGTCGGAGATGTGCAGTCGTCCAGGGCTGGCCCCGAAGAAACAGCGCTTGGAGTCGGTGGGACTGGGGGATGGGGAGGGGATGGGAGATGAAGAGGGACCCGTCCGCACCCT
>NW_011445767.1:0-713 GCF_000754665.1 Bison bison bison | reverse complement strand
TATCTGTGAGTCTTTCTGTTTTGTAAATAGGTTTATTTGTATTATTTTTTAAACTTCATATATAAGCGATATCATATTTGGCTTTCTCTGACTTACTTCACTCGATATGACAATCTCTAGATCCATCCATGTCAGTGTAAATGGCATGATTTTATTCTTTTTAATGGCTGAGTAGTATTCCATTGAGCTATGTGATCTTGAATAACTAGGACTCATAGTGAGGGCAACATGTATGAAGGCAGGAATGAAGTGAATCAGCCTGGCACAGCTGTAGAACTGTAGTTTGGGCATTTGCTGGAAATGAGAGTAAAAGTAGGACAAGTAATACAGAAAATAACATCAGAGAGAAAAATCAGCGGCGAGGGAATAAAAGGCCTTTTGTGCCACGGTAAGGAGTTTAGACTTTATTTGGCAATAAAATGTTTTTAGCCTGCACACAACAGGAATGTCTTTGCACTTTTGAAAGATAAGAGGCTGCCATGCAGATGGTGGGTAGAGTGGGATGGGGCTGAAGCATAAGGTAAGATCAGAGCTTGAGCTGAAGCAGTGGCAGTGGATATGAGTGGGGCAACAGTGTCACAGCTCTCAGAAAGGAAGAGTTGCTAGCATTGGTGTGGGGAATGGGTCATGGAACCCTGTGCAGCGCTGCTGCTGCTGCTGCTGCTGCTAAGTCGCTTCAGTCGTGTTCAACTCTGTGCGACCCCAGAGATGGC
>NW_011445766.1:0-713 GCF_000754665.1 Bison bison bison | reverse complement strand
TTTTGAACCACTCTTGCATTCACATTATAAACCCCACTTGATTGAATTTCCTTATGTTTATATATTGCTGGATTTGACTTGTTAATATTTTGTTGAGGATTTTTACATATATTTTAATGAGGTTAATGGTCAGTAGTTGTTTTTTTTTTTGAGCTGTTTTTGTCTGATCATGGTACCAGAATAATGCTTTTTGTAAAATAAATTGGGAAATCTTTCCTCTTCCATTTTAAATTGGTGTTATTTTTTTCTTTAAATTCTTGATAAAATTCACTATTCTTAAGGGACCATCTGGACCTATAGAATTGTTTCCCAGAAGTTTTCAAATGTTTATTGAGGTATAAAGTTCAAAAGTTTATTGAGGTATAATGGGCCTATAGAGAGCTGCATACATTTAATGTGTAAATCTTGATGAGTTTGTGCATATGCAAATACTGATGATACCATCACTACAATCAAGACAGTTGACATTTCCAACACCTCTCATAAACTCCTTCCCATCTCTTCTTCTGAGATCATGAATCCGACACCACACACCGTAAGCTTGAGACACCATAAGACTCTTAAGAGTCCCTTGGACAGCAAGGAGATCCAACCAGTCCATCCTAAAGGAAATCAGTTGAATATTCCTTGGAAGGACTGATGTTGAAGCTGAAACTCCAATACTTTGGCCACCTGATGTGAAGAGCTGACTCATTGGAAAAGACCCTGATGCT
>NW_011445765.1:0-713 GCF_000754665.1 Bison bison bison | reverse complement strand
TTATGAGTTTTTAGTTGAACCAAAAAAAGAGAAAAGAGGGGGACCTTTCCCTCTTGAATTTCAAGAATTGAGGCATGGACGTTTTTGTAGTAGAAAAAAACATAGGCAATAGAGAAGATAGGATTTTAAAAAGTGAAAATAGAAAAGCATATAATTATAAGACTGCTCCCGAATATGAAGGAGGGGAAAAGAGATTCCTTCCTTCCCTCCTTTTTCTTCTCGGCTTCTCTCCCTTTCTTCCTTTGCCTTTTCCTTGCCTACTTTCATCTTTCCTTCCTGCCTGCTTCTTCTTCATTCCTTCTAATCTCCTTCTTGATTCTGTTTAACAATACTTATTATCTGTTATTAAGATACTCTCTAAATGCCAAGGAGACCAAGAAAAGTCTGTATCATGGGCATACTATTAACTTAGCAGGGGACCCAGGAGGTAGATAAATCACACAACAGCAATGTGAGAAGTCTAGAACAAAGTAATGTTTGCCATGAGAACAAAAGGAAACTGGTGTGATGGGGGGCTTCGTGTATGAAAGCAGCCATGTCCTAGGCCTTGAAAGTGTTCACCAGGGCAGGGAAAGGAGCATTCTAAAGAGAAGTCAGCATGTGCAGGAGCATGGTGTACTTGAGGTAGTGTGTTAGCTAAATTCCAGCCCCACTAAATAACCAGGTCAAAGTCAGCATGTGTTCCACCTTGACAATTGCAGCAGAGTCACCAT
>NW_011445764.1:0-713 GCF_000754665.1 Bison bison bison | reverse complement strand
GCCCAGGGGTTCTGGGCAGTGTCTGAAAACAGTTTTGGTTATCACAACAGTGGGAAGGAAGTGCCTCTGGCATCTAGTGGGTGGAAGCCAGGGATGCCGCTAAACTTCCTTACGAGGCACAGGACAGCCTTTGCAATCAAGAAAAAACAATCCTACATGTTAACAGTGCCAAGGCTGAGAAACTGCAAAAGCAGAGAATTCTACTCTTGAAATGTGGAAAAGAAGTTAAGATACTGAGTGACTTCAGGTGGGTAATGAAAATTCCTGCATATCAGTGATGAAAGCATCCAGGAAGGCCATCTTGAGGTGTGGGGCTGAGCAGAGGATGAACTGAGACCCCAGCCAGCTGAGTGGTTCAAGCTTGAAGGATCCTTGAGCAGGCTTACTTGCAGGCCCTGCCCCCAGCATCAGGGCTCTGTAAATGGCACTGTGTACACACTGCTCCTATGATGCTGAGATTGCACTGTACTCACTCCTGCTGGACTGCATCACCACCTCCATCTGACTGCCTTGTCGGCAGACTTGTGTCTTGCTCATCACTGAATGCCAGCCTCTTGCACTAGTGCCTGGCATGTAAAAGAGGCTCAACAGATACTTTAAATTGACGGAATACATGAAGTACCTCTGGGCTTCCCTGGTGTGCTCAGACATTAAAGAATCTGCCTGCAATGTGGGAGACCTGATTTCGATCCCTGGGTTGGAAAGATCCCCTG
>NW_011445763.1:0-713 GCF_000754665.1 Bison bison bison | reverse complement strand
TAAACAGCCCACTATAAGGTGTATTCTTTGCCTGAAGCTACTTGAAACAAGTATTTTACCTTGCTGGGTTTATTCTCATTTAGGAGGGTGAGTGGTGCGCCCTAAGATTCAACTGAAATAGGAGGGGAGCTAGGCCCGTCATATGGTCCTAAGGTTTTGTTTCAGATAGCCATTTTACCTTGTAAAGGAATCACAAAAGGACGTTAATTCTGCCCTCATACCTTGCTATCCGAAACAATGTGAATTTGAAAGTACAGCTCGTTTTGCTGATAAAGTGGGTGGCTCTGAAAAGAGCCTTTTGGTTTGAACAGGTTTGAGTTCCAAGCAATGCCAGGCTTCTACTTGCCCTTGGCCTTGTGGTGGCTCTCGGTCTTCTTGGGCAGCAGCACCGCCTGGATGTTGGGCAGGACACCACCCTGAGCGATGGTGACTTTGCCCAGCAGCTTGTTGAGCTCCTCGTCGTTGCGGATGGCCAGCTGCAGGTGACGCGGGATGATGCGCGTCTTCTTGTTGTCCCGGGCCGCGTTGCCCGCCAGCTCTAAGATCTCGGCTGTCAGGTACTCCAGCACCGCCGCCAGGTACACCGGGGCCCCGGCCCCAACCCGCTCGGAGTAGTTACCCTTGCGGAGCAGGCGGTGCACTCGGCCTACGGGGAACTGGAGACCGGCCCGCGAGGAGCGGGTCTTGGCCTTTGCACGAGCCTTGCCTCCTTG
>NW_011445762.1:0-713 GCF_000754665.1 Bison bison bison | reverse complement strand
GTTGGCAATGTGTGTGTATGTATATATATATATATATATATTATATATATATATAATAAAAAAACTACCTTAGATACCCTCAATGTAATACAATTGTCAATTATACCCTAATAAGGATGGAAAAATAAAAAGGCACATCTGCTAGTTACTGCCTCTCTTAAAGAAAAGCATACATAGCAAGAAAACTCAAGAAAATTTCATTTCTATGAAAAAAGTGCTAAAGTTACATGTAACAGGAGCTTTAGCAGTAGTAGCATAAGTCAGCACAGCCCTACTCTAACACCTTCCCACCACTTCATTTAAAGGCTACCTCAGGCAAGTTATTTTACCTCTCTCTGCCTCAGTTTGTTCATTTATCAAATAGAGTTAGTAACAGTCCTTACTACAAAAGGGTGCTGTGAAGATAAAATGATAAAATAAATGGTTCTTTAGCACAGGTCCTAGAACATTGTTCTTGTTCAGTAAGTATCCATTATTACTCCTGATACAATTTAACCATGGAAATATGAACACAAAGTAAAGAATGAATAAAATGAATGATAATTACAAACTATATTAAACTTTTTTAAACATTCAGAAGTATATATTTTTTCAATACAGAAAATAATACTCAGTAATTTTTTTCACCTTAACATAATAATATTCCACTTGTTTTATGACTGATTGCCTGATAATTCTGACATATATCATGATTCTAGAGTTTATAGTATAGT
>NW_011445761.1:0-713 GCF_000754665.1 Bison bison bison | reverse complement strand
GGAGGGAGGGACATCTGATTTGGACCTGAGCAGTCAAAGGCTTCCTTAAAATAGCACATCAGCTAAGCCCTGAAAAGAGTCACAGTCTGCCAGAACAGAGGGAACAACGAAGGAAAAGCAGTTGTTTGGCTGGAGCATTACATGTATGTTACAACAGAAAATTGGAGAGGTAAGTGGGGTCAAATTTGAAGTCACATAAAAGAATTTCGAGTTGATCCTAAGGAGAATGGGGAGGCACTGAACTATTGTGGGAACAAAATCATTTATTCCTGGATTTCACGGTGAACACACCAAGGGGAGAGGAGCAGAAGGCTTGCTGGAGTCATCAGTGAAGAAATGAAGGGTCTTGATGAGATCCTTAGGAAGGATGTAAAGGTCAGAGGAAATAAGGCTTGTAACAGAACCTTATTTCTATTAGTAACAGAGGGAGAAATAACAGAAATAAGGTTCTGTTACAGGGATGGATGGTGGGAGAGGCTCCAGTGAATCCTGGGGAATGGCTGGCTGGATGTAAGGAAAACTGGAGTCCAGGGTCATGGAAGGCAAGATAAGTGTGCATTTCAAGGTTAAGAAGCATGTCCATCCCCACCCCCATACATCCGAGTGATCCTTGTACCTGTCTTTATTCATATAAAGGTACGGAAGTGATGTTTTTTGATTTTGGACCCTAGGTCTCAATTGGTCATGCAGCTTCCGATTTTTTTTTTTTTTTT
>NW_011445760.1:0-713 GCF_000754665.1 Bison bison bison | reverse complement strand
TGTCTGTTTTTAGCCTTTATCAAAGTTTCTCTAAAATACATTCGTCCATTGAACAAGTACATCATAATGACAATTTTTGTTTTGAGAATCTGCAATCTTGAAATCAAGGGCACTGAATAGTACATGTCTTTTGACTTGTAGTCATTTGCTATTTCAAAATAAAATTCTTGAAAAATCTCTCATCAGTGGATTTCCAGTTAAGAGTTTACATGCTGGATAATAAAGTTGTTTGTTTGTTTGTTTTTTCCTGCAATGATACTAAACTCAATTCTTGGTTTCCACATGCAAACATTATCATAAAGGAGCACCTCCATATCTGGTTACTAAGGAAAAGGTCTGGGAAGCTCAAAGGGTATGGTCCTAGGCAGGACTATAAAGTGAATAGTGATGAAATCAGGTTGCAGAATAAGTTCAGAAAATTTGACTTAAGCTTTCAAAAAGGTGCTTTTTGAAAGGAATGAATGCTAAAGACCTGCATTAGATTTCTAAAAAATAACTATGCACATCTTGCCTAAGTTGAAAAGACAGAGAAAGAGAGGTGACCATACTTAATATCAGCCACCAATATACATAATGTGCTTGCCAAAAACTAGCTCTTCCCTAGAAAGGCCACCTTACTGCACTGGATTACCCCAGCTTGAAGAGCACAGACAACCAGGTCTGTCTCTTCTTTCTCACTTCTTGTTCCCCTCCAGACAACACCAACCCCTGTC
>NW_011445759.1:0-713 GCF_000754665.1 Bison bison bison | reverse complement strand
TTTCACTTTTCTCTTTCATGCACTGGAGAAGGAAATGGCAAACCACTCCAGTATTCTTGCCTGGAGAATCCCAGGCACAGGGGAGCCTGGTGGGCTGCCGTCTAAGGGGTCGCACAGAGTCGGACACAACTGAAGCGACTTATCAGCAGCACAGAAGTGTTCGTTGTGTTTCCAGATGGGCTGCATAGAAACCAGGCATCATGACCTCGGAGTAGTCCCACCAGTCAACATAACCTTCCTTGTTCTTATATCTCAGGGCATCACAAGAAATAGGTCAACATAGTCCACTATGCTCAGTATATAAACTGCCAACACCTCAAGGAACAGCCTTTTAAACACATGTGATTTCAAAGCTAGTATATTGTAAACTCTTAACTGGTCTTATAGAAGGTAAACAGTGAGGTCCTCCTTGTTGTTCACATCTGCATTGATTTTGTGTCTTAGAGCAAAGCAGAATCTGTTTGCAAAGTCTGTTGGATTTGTGCTCTGTCTTTTCTCTTTCTCTGTTTATTTCAAGTAAAAGGGGAAGTGTCTGAATAGGACATGTGCTCTACTATCATATGATCGAGATAAGGGCAGTTTTGTCATCCTAGAATATCTTCATCGGTCACTTTTTCAAGTTTTAACGTAGACTAATCTCCATGTTCTGGAGAAGGCAATGGCACCCCACTCCAGTACTCCTGCCTGGAAAATCCCATGGACGGAGGAGCCTG
>NW_011445758.1:0-713 GCF_000754665.1 Bison bison bison | reverse complement strand
TGAACTTTAAGAAACCATATATAGCACATATTGGAGAAGGAAATGGCAATCCACTCTAGTGTTCTTGCCTGGAGAATCCCAGGGACCGAGGAGCCTGGTTGGCTGCCGTCTATGGGGTCGCACAGAGTCAGACATGACTGAAGCGACTTAGCAGTAGCAGCAATGGCAATCAGAGAAGAAAATTAGCAGCAGCAGCAGCAGCACATATTGACTTTTATATATTTTAGATAAAGCTAAGCACTGAGCAGTCTCATGCTAATTTGGGATAAACCTTTCATTTTATTTCTGAGGGGAAGATGATGGAACATTTTGGTGATCTCTGTTCTTTCAACTCTTTCCTTGAACAGACATAAGAAGAACACATCAGGAGTAAGGGCTGCAGCTCCAGAAGCTGACTTAGTCTAAGCCCAACTTTGGCCATGCTGTGCCCCAGGTCTCCCTACCTAGAGAGTAACTATGAGCCTGAGTATTATGAGGAGGGAAGGTGAGGGAGGACTCTGAAAAACACTGGCCCTGTGAACAGGAAGAGTCTGCACACCTGGAGGGCTGCATGATCTCACAGTTCCCAGAAAAACCCCCTTCCTCACAGAAACTTGAAATCCTGGAAAGAATTTCTTTCTAAAGTCACAGGAGGAAAGGGACAGCATCCAAACTGTGTGTGTGTGTGTGTGTGTGTGTGTTAGTCATTCAGTCACGACTGACTCTTTGTGAGC
>NW_011445757.1:0-713 GCF_000754665.1 Bison bison bison | reverse complement strand
GCTGAGATTCATGGGGTTGCAAAGAGTCGGACACGACTGAGCAACTGAACTGAACTGAACTGAACTGAATAATTAACAGACACGACTGAAGCGACTTAGCAGCAGCAGCAGCAATAATTAACAGTGTTGAGCATCTTGTACCTGTTGGCTATCTGTATGTCTTCTTCGGAGAAATATCTATTTAGATCTTCTTTCCATTTTTTGATTGGATTGTTTGGATTTTTATTGTTGAATTATGTGAGCTGTTTGTATGTTTTGGAAATTAAGCGTTTGTTAATCACATCATTTTCAAATATTTTCTCCCAGTCTGTAGGCTGCATTTTCAACTTGTTTATGGTTTCCTTCACTGTGCAAAAGCTTATGTTTTATTAAGCCTAATTTGCCTTTTTTTGTTCATTTGTTTTTATTTCTATTGCCTTGGGAGACTGACCTAAGAAAACATTGGTACAATTCATGTCAAAGAATGTTTTGCTTATTTTCACTTCTAGGAGGAGAAGACTCTTTGTTAAATTCTCCTAAATATACCTAAATAATTCTTAATACTTGCATACAATTCCTGAGAATCAAGGAGAGAGATATCCAATTGATATGCTTTTACAAAAGCTATGGTTCCCAGAAACATTTGCTGGTTTCTCCAGTATGGCAACCATTAGCCACACATGTCTTTTGAATACTTAAAACTGAATGTGTTTCAAATGCTTCAAGAGAATACT
>NW_011445756.1:0-713 GCF_000754665.1 Bison bison bison | reverse complement strand
TCCAGTACTCTTGCCTGGAAAATCCCATGGACGGAGGAGCCTGGTAGACTACAGTCCATGGGGTCTCAAAGAGTCGGACACGACCGAGCGACTTCACTTAACAAACTAAAAACAGAGCTCCCATACGATCCAACGATTCCACTCCTTGGCATACAGCCAGAGAAAACATGGTTCAGAAGGATACATGTAACACACAATATTCATTTCAGCACTGTTTACAACAGCCAAGCCATGGAGGCAACCTAACTGTCCAATGACAGATAAATGGATAAAGAAGATGTGGTCCACACATGCAATGGAATATTTCTCATCCATTTAAAAGAATGAAATAATGCCATTTTCAGCAACATGGAGATTATCATACTAGGTGAAGTCAGAGATAGACAAATACATGACATAGTTTATATACAGAATCTTTAAAAAAATGATACTAATAAACATATTTACAAAACAGAAACAAACTTGCAGACTTAGAGAACTTATGGCTATGGAGGAAAAGGTGTGAGAGAGGGATAGGCTGGGAGTCTGGGATGGATGTGTACACACTGCTAAATTTAAAATAGATAACCAGCAAGGACCTTCTGTATAGCACAGGGAACTCAGCTCAATACTCCGTAATTACCTATTTGGAAAAAGAATAGATATGCGTGTGTGTGTGTGTGTGTGTGTGTGTATACATATAAAATTGAATCACTTTGCCATATACCTGAAAT
>NW_011445755.1:0-713 GCF_000754665.1 Bison bison bison | reverse complement strand
ATACACACACATCCTGAGATGCATAATATTCAAACTGCTTGAAACCACAGATAAGTAGAAAATGTTCATTGTGGCCAGAGAAAAAAGATATATTAGATACAAAGTAGCAAAGTTAAGAATTACAGCAGGCTTGTCTTCAGAAATTATGCAAGCCAATGAAATTATTTTTAAAGTTCTAAAAGAAGTATTTGAAACAAAAATATTTTTCAAAAATAAAGGAGAAAGTCTTTTATACAAACAAAAACTGAGATAATTCATTACAAGCTTACCTGCACTACATATTGGAGGCACACATGAGAGCATCAGCAATGGAACAAGTGAAGGTAAATATAAAATATATTGTGTTTTTTAAGTTGTTCTAAAAGATGACTAAAAGTGCACATGGATAGACCATATTCTGGATCAGAAAATCTTGGCAAATTTTTTTTTAATTTAAATTATACAAAGAACGTTTTCTAACTACAGTGGAGTTAAATTAGAGATTAATAGCAATAAAAAGTATCAGAAATTTCCAAATATTTAGAAATTAAGCAGCACATTTCCAAGTAGCTCATAGATCAAAGAGGAAGTCACCAAGAAAAATAGAAAACATATTAAAAACGTTACTTTAATTGAATATTAGTTGATGTATGATGCTGTGTCGAAGAAGGCAATGGCACCCCACTCCAGTACTCTTGCCTGGAAAATCCATGGATAGAGGAGCCTGGTAGGCT
>NW_011445754.1:0-713 GCF_000754665.1 Bison bison bison | reverse complement strand
TATTGGGCACCTATTGACCTGGGGAGTTTCTCTTTCAGTATCCTATCATTTTGCCTTTTCATACTGTTCTTGGGGTTCTCAAGGCAAGAATACTGAAGTGGTTTGCTATTCCCTTCTCCAGTGGACCATATTCTGATCTCTTCTGTTTCACAAGTAGAGAAGTGAATACTGATTAGCAATTATAATAATGCCACAACTAAACCTCTCAAAATCAGTGCCATCAAGCAAGTCATTCCTTGCTGCCTGGAAAGAGGTCACAGAGCACTGTTTTGGGTCCCCATCCTGACTAAAATGAAGCTTTCAAAATGCTCAGAGCCCTTCTTGTCCTCCAATCCTGTTTAGCAGGAACTCATTTAGGTGGCATCAACCTTGACTCTCAAATGGAAGGGAACATGTACAAAAGGAAAAGTGATGCGAGTACCTTTAGATCTGATGAAAACCTGGAGGAAGCTCCTGCTAGCAGCTCAGGCACTGCTGTTACCATTGGAAACCAGGCTGACATCAGCACCATATCCTCCAAGAAGACAAGCCAGCAAGTTGGGCCATGAGCACCACTCTTACTGCTGGTCACCTCCCTCACTTATCATAGCCCCATGGCTTCATGGGAGCCATGACTTTAGGTGGTGATGGACCCTGAAAGTTTTATGACCATGGACGTAAAAGGCATCTTCTGTGAATCTGCCTATACCGCTATGGTCAGACTCTTCCCTGCT
>NW_011445753.1:0-713 GCF_000754665.1 Bison bison bison | reverse complement strand
CAAACTCATGTCCATCAAGTCGGTGATGCCATCCAACCATCTCATCCTCTGTCGTCCCCTTCTCCTCCTGCCTTCAGTCTTTCCCAGGATCAGGGTCTTTCCCAAGGAGTCAGCTCTTCGCATCGCGTGGCCAAAGTATTGGAACTTCAGCTCCATAGAGGCTCCATGAGAACAGTTATTTTCGGACCTCTTAATATACTTGACTCAAATCTGGTATATATTAGAAATTAGCTTTTGTAGAAGGAAGAAGGGAAAGAAGAAAAAAGGAAGGAATGAAGGTCAACATTACACCAGGTTGGTTTGGGGTGATGCCTTAGATGACACAATCCACAAGATTACCTAGGCAAGTGAAAAGCAATTGCACTATACACGTATGTGTGAAAAGCACATATGTACGTGGTTGAACCTATGTGGTGTTCATACACAAATGCACGTGCCCTGCCAATTACATTCTTAGTTTATCCCATGAAGATACTTGTTTCAGATACTGTCAGCATATCAGCGTTGTTTAATAAAAGATACATTTCGGAGCCCTAGGCCCTTGTAGTACATTCACTATTATTCCTGTGCTCTTATGTTACTATTTAATCTATTTTTTTAAATATCTTGCAGCCATGTGCTGCTCTTGATCTGCATAAGAAATTCTCTCACTGGGATCAGATGAATCCAGGAAAGTAACCAACATATATGCCATGTTTTTTTTTTTTTTTTTT
>NW_011445752.1:0-713 GCF_000754665.1 Bison bison bison | reverse complement strand
CTTTCCTATCTAAGAAAGCCCATGTGACAGTAAGCAGTCGTCTGTAGCAAGCACCATTATTACCTAAAGGCTAGCCAGCAATTTTGTTACAAAATCTTCTGAGGTAGTTTGTAATTTGGTTGTTTTAATTAAACTTTACCAGCCTAGACTACAGAGGGAAAGTACTGGGAATTTTCCACTGAACTGTCACTCTAAGTGTTTTACTGTGGATTTGATATCAGAAATAATAACAATATTTAATGCCAGATGATTGGCATAACAATGATCTTGACTAACAGCTTGTGAGTTGGGAAGTTAAATTAAAATTGATGTGCTTATCTGTCTCTTGAACTGTCGAATCAACACATGCACCTTTTACTTTCAAAATTGCTGCATCTTGGGGCAGTTGGCTGCAATCAGTAGTTAATTCTGTGTATTTTAGCAAGAGACTAGGTTGATTTTGTTTTCCTTTTCTTTTCTTTGTGATCTTAGATAAGGATAATGAAAATGATGGTATTGGTAAATTTACCAGTGCAAACTGGGGCCATAAAGAGATGAATGTCTAGAAGAATATTTCCTTGGCTTAATTAATCTGTTCAGAGAGATTAGGAAATGTAAAGCAGCTAATAATGTCAATGGCTACCATTATTATTTACTCTGTGCTGGCTGGGTACTAGGCTAAAACCATTCCTGCATTTACAACTTGGAGCCACTCTTATAGAGGAAGATAATAG
>NW_011445751.1:0-713 GCF_000754665.1 Bison bison bison | reverse complement strand
CAATCTGGAGAAGGAAATAGGAAATGGCAACCCACTCCAGAATTCTTGCCTGGAAAATCCCATAGACAGAGGAGCCTGATGGGCTACAGTTCGTGGGCTCACAAAGAGTTGTATAGAACTGAGTGACTGAGCACACATTCTGATTTTAGTGATTAGCTTTCCAAATACTTTTCTAACTGCCCATGATCATGCTGTCTACCCTGGAGTAATGGCTTTTCAAATTACTGTATTAATCAGAAGTTAGTTGGCACAAATTATTTGGTCAGATATTATAACTGCTGTTTGTATTCATCTTTCTTCCTTTTTTTTTAAACTAAAATGATTGTTCAGCAAATCTATCTATACTAAGAGATGTAGAACTGAATTTTTTTCTTTATATATATTGTTGTTATTTAGTCACTCATTCTGTCTCTTTTGCAATCCCATGGACTGTAGTCCACAAGGTTCTTCTGTTTATGAGATTTCCTATGTAAGAATACTGAAGTGAGTTGCCATTTCCTTCTCCAGGGGATCTTCCCCACCCAGGGATCAAACCTGCATCTCTCCTGTGGCTCCTGCATTAGCAGGCAGATTCTTTACCACTGAGCCACCTGGAAAGTCTCTCTCTCTATATATATATATATTTATGAAAATTTATACATTAAAATAATAAATAAATATATTTAATAATAAGTATATTATATATGATAAATATATTAATATATTATTTAATT
>NW_011445750.1:0-713 GCF_000754665.1 Bison bison bison | reverse complement strand
CACACACACACACACACATATGTATGTATGTATATATATGTATAAAATACAGCACAATTTCTCATTTGTCTTAAGAGTTCTTGGATAGCTTTTACTATGCAAGCTAGAACTTCTGTAATAAAAAGATTGCTGCTAAAGATAAAGCTTTCAAGGAAGAGTACTGTCAAATAGTTCTCTGGATTATCTTGGTTTTTATGAAAGACTGAAACTGTTCAGGATAAACCAGAGACTCTGGTAAGTGGGATCTCTCTATAAATGAAATAATGAAAACTGAAAACTGGCATTTATTTACATGAAAACATATTTATATTTTTTTCACAGTTTCCAGTGACTTTGGTCTAAACAAAAACAGGACATTAAAATTATTTTAAAAATCATGACTTATTTTTTATGCAAACTAATGCAAAATACATTCCCGACAAGAGAAATTACAAAGAAGTATATTAATACTATCAATAATGACTGTTACCCCCCACATTATTTTGCATGAATTGGAATTATGTTATTTCTTATCCCAATCAGAAAAAAGAATAAGATTTAATTTATAAGGCTTTAATAGATTGGACTTCCCTGATAGCTCAGTTGGTAAAGAATCCGCCTTCAATGAAGGAGGCCCTGCTTCAATTCCTGTGTTAGGAAGATCCGCTGGAGAAGGGATAGGCTACCCACTCCAATATTCTTGGGCTTCCCTTGTGGCTCAGCTGGTAAAGAAT
>NW_011445749.1:0-713 GCF_000754665.1 Bison bison bison | reverse complement strand
GTAGTTCTATTTTTAATTTTTTGAGAAACCTCCATTATGGTTTCCATAGTGGCTACACCAATTTACATTCCCCCCAACAGTGTACAAGTGTTTCCTTTTCTCCACATCCTTGACAACATTTGTCATTTGTCTTCATTTTGTTAATAGCCAGTCTGACAGATGTGCAGTGACAGCTCACTGTGATTTTGACTTGCACTTCCCTGATGATTAGCAATCTTTTCAAGTGCCTGTTGGCCATCTGCATTCCCCCTTTGGAAAAATATACATCCACTTCTTCTGCCCATTTTTTCCCCTTCGGGGAAAGTGTAAATGCAGTCCCCTCTACCACAAGTTATGCAGCCGA
Source organism: Bison bison bison (assembly GCF_000754665.1). Classification (NCBI taxonomy): domain Eukaryota; kingdom Metazoa; phylum Chordata; class Mammalia; order Artiodactyla; family Bovidae; genus Bison; species Bison bison. Next base: position 370 of record NW_011445749.1, on the reverse strand, counting down.
GTTTCCCATGTTTGGAGAAATCAGAGGGGTCAGCACACCCAGAGTGCAATGGGTAAGTCTCACCTGGGGCAAACCACATTCGTGATCATGGTAACTCCCCTGCCAGGTAAGTATCCCATTTTTCAATTTTTTTAAAAAATTTCTTTTTGTATGAGCTATTTATATGCATGTAATATGTGTAATATTTGTCATATCATTTGCAAAAATTTTCTCCCATAACCCCTCCTATTAAGTAGATGGTCTTTCTGTTTTGTTAATGGTCTCCTTTGCTGTGCAAAATCTTTGAATCTTAATTAGGTCCTATTTGTTTATTTTTGCTTTTATTTCCTTTGCTTTAGGAGAAGGATCCAAAAAACGTATTGCTGTGATT
>NW_011445748.1:0-715 GCF_000754665.1 Bison bison bison | reverse complement strand
AAACTAATACAATATTGTAAAGTTTAAAAATAAAATAAAATTAAATGTAAAAAAGAAAAGAAAAGAAAGTTCACTTGGTTAAAAAAAAAAAAAAGAAAACTAAAGATGTTATTTTGTGATTAAAAACTCTCAAATAAGGTTTTGTTTCAACTTGGCTATAAAAATGGATGCTAGGTGGTTCTGATTTAAGATATGCCTAGATCTAGTCATTGGTTTCCTGTCTTCTTCCAGTGGAAATTGTTTGACTCTATACCCACAACAAATAAAAGGAGAGTTTGATAGAAGTTTAAAGCCAGAAGAAAGTTACCATCAATGCTAATTGAAATAAATGTGCCAGATGATATAGACAGGGAGTTTAGTAATTACTTTATATTGCAAAGATCACATTTCTGCAGCTCTAATAGTCTAAAACAGGCAGACTGTGGTTGTATCATTAACTTGAAAATTCTTCAGTTATGGAGTGGGGTCAGAAGTAATCTCTTACTGTGGTTTGTGCAACGAAATGATCAATGGAGAGGCACTAACCTAACACTTAATAAGGAAGATGGTCATTTGAAAAGTTAAGTGGCTAGTCTCCATCATCATGCAGAGATCCACTTCTAACACAACCCTAACATTATTATTGATATATTCAAGTATTCATCCCCCAAAGCAATCAGTTCTTAATTATTAAATAAAAGATAACATTTAAAATGGCATTTTAGTTTATATGTTT
>NW_011445747.1:0-713 GCF_000754665.1 Bison bison bison | reverse complement strand
CTATATTTGTGTTTGGAGATTCCTTGGTAAGCTGATTAAAGTTTGGGTCATATCTATTTTGATCCTGTAGTGTCTCTAGTGCTCCTATAGTATGTAAAGCTAGAAGAATCTCAATAAATATTTGTTGAATGAATAACAGTGATTGAGTCAATAGATGAGGTTTATTTAATTTTCTGGCCTTTCTAAAATTAGATTAAAAGGAATATGAGTTGTAAATTCCTGTAAAATTACTAGATTTTATGCTTTCCTTAATTACTGTAACACTGACAATCAATCAGATGAAAACAGGACCTCTGGTAGATCCTTCTCAACAGTTAGTACTATTATTATGGAAAAAATACCTGAAAAGTGTTTTGGAAGAGTTTGAACAGTTTAAAGTGTATTTAATCTAAAATTTCTCATAAATTTCATTGGAATTCACTGAGTATGATATTTTTTCTCATTCTTGTTTTTATTATGTTCTATTTGATTTTTAATTTTTCTTTTATTTAGTAGCACAGAGAGCAAATTTATAGAGACATTTTATCACATAAGAAAGGAAAATGTAATGTTTACTCATAAGATTCATTCATCATAGTAGTTTAGTCAGCAAGGGGGAAAGGTCTATTCTTCAGAGAAATGGTGATTTAGGATATTCAGGAAATCCCTTCCAAAATCCTGTACATTTAGATATCTTCACATAGCTAGTAAGCAAAATAATCCATATGCTTCTG
>NW_011445746.1:0-713 GCF_000754665.1 Bison bison bison | reverse complement strand
TTAACTTCTCTTCAACTCATTGGTAGGTTGGAAATGAAACACCTTCAGTTGTTGTGGGTATTCAAAGAAAATACATTGAAAAGCGCTTTGCAGAACACCAGCACTAAATATCTGCTGAAAAAATTTAGCCGTCTTTGTTACTGCGAGACGTGACATGAGGGAGTTCTGGGGAGCTGGGCTTTGAATGCAAACCTGGACCTCTTCACTTACCAGATCTGGGACTTCACACACAAGTTACACAGTTTGAACTTCTTCAAGTCTCAGGTCCCTTATCCATAAAACTGAGATAGTAACTGCCTCATGGCACTGTTATGAAAATTAAATTATACCACGTGCATAGAGGGAGCAGGAAATGGGAACCCACTCTAGTATTCTTGCCTAGAGAATTCCACGGACAGAGAGGCAAAGCAGGCTGAAGTCCATGGGGTCACAAAGAGTTGGTCACGACTTAGTGACTAAACAACAACAACAGCAACACACGTAGAGCATTTAGCACACAGCACATAGGCTGGCACACAGAAGTCCTTAATCGGTAGTGGGCACAATTTGCTAAAGCCAATTTAAGTGGCAGGGGATGTGTGATTAAACAAGGGACACCATAGGACCTCTGGAATAGTAAGACACTGAGAGGCAAATTTTCATTGGTAATTCTGTTGCAGGCAGAAACATCTGTTTATTATATGCCTGATACTCCATGTATTGATGACTAGCCC
>NW_011445745.1:0-713 GCF_000754665.1 Bison bison bison | reverse complement strand
TTCCTTCTCTCTCCATAGATCCTTCCTCTCACCCCCTGCTCTGTCTCTTGATGGCCACTCAGTGAGCAACGTCACCATTCTTCCAATTACATGGGCTCAAAACCTGGAGCCACTTTTGCCCCCTTCTCCTTTTTTGTCCCATCATTTGTGGAGTCCTGTAGACTATTTCCACAGACCCTTTCTCCCAGGCTTTTATTTCCATTCACATTCCTTGGCCACCAGCTAATCCAGACTCATCACCTCTAGCGAAGCTCTTGCAATGTTCTCCCAACACGTTGTCTTGTTACCTACCTCTCTGTGCTCTAAACCACTTTTTGTGTTACTGCCAGGCAACCTTAAAATACAACTTCCCTTCCCCAAATCCTCAGTGTCCACTCATTGTCTGCTAACAATGCTGTCTCCTTCCCCGGGGATCCCCTGTGCCCTGCTAATATTTCAAGGCTCATCTTCTCTGTGTTACTGAGCAACCTGTGCACTGGGCAGTGTGATCCTGAGAGTGCAGCCCTAATGGCAGGAGAGCTCATGGAGGAAAAAACAGGGCTCATTGGGAACATGTGATAACAGGCTCTAACCTGACTCAGGGTTCTTAGGAAACTGAAGCTTAAAGAATTTTTCGGAATTAGCTAGAAAGAGGGAACCATACAGGAGAAGGCAATGGCACCCCACTCCAGTACTCTTGCCTGGAAAATCCCATAGATAGAGGAGCCTGGTAG
>NW_011445744.1:0-713 GCF_000754665.1 Bison bison bison | reverse complement strand
TCATTTTGATATTTGGCAAAACTAATACAATTATGTAAAGTTTAAAAATAAAATAAACTTAGAAAAAAATAAAAAGAAAAAGAAAAAAAAGAAAAAAATAAAATTATTGAATTATGCATGGTCAATACACTTTGCTAGTTTAAGGAACCTATTTCCAAACAACTGAGAGTCAAAATAGAGAGATTCCATTTCTGTGTTCTGTCTTTGGGCATTGATTTTTAACTTCAAAAAATCGCTTTAAGATGTTAGTTAAGAATTTTGACCTAGTAAAGATTACCCTGAAGTGAAAGCTTAGACTTCATCCTTTGTATGCCTCTCGTGTGCTTTGGTGCTCAGGTGTGTTGGACTCTTTGCAGCCCCATGGACTGTAGCCCACCAGGCTCCTCTGTCCATAGAAATTTCCAGACAAGAATACCGAGTGGATTGCCATTTCCACACCAGGAGATCTTCCTAGCCGAAAGATTAAATCCAGGTCTCTTGCATCTCTTGCATCATCAAAATCGAAAGGGACATTCTTTATCACTATTATCTTCAATTCAAAATGGTTATTTCTTATGCTTCTTCCTTTAATGAATGGCCTAATATGAGTATACATTACACGGGGTATGACCAAAATTGAAAGCAGTAAAAAAGGCAATGGCACCCCACTCCAGTACTGTTGCCTGGAAAATCCCATGGATGGAGGAGCCTGGTAGGCTGCAGTCCATGGGGTC
>NW_011445743.1:0-714 GCF_000754665.1 Bison bison bison | reverse complement strand
ACATATTTGTACAGGGGAGAGAAAATAAAATGACTATTTTTCTCATATTTGATACAATTATTTTATTTCTCAGTGCTTACATTATGACTCTTCTTTCAAAGCATCAAATCTTTCTAGTTTTTGTTTGTCTCTCATTTTGCGCTCTGTGCAGGATTTGTGGGTTGGTTCTGTCTATACTGTGTTCTGCCTTACTCCAAACTACTTTTGAGCTTATGTTAAGTTTTAATTTCCTTTTTTTTCTACTTAAAAAAAATCTCAATAATATGTGGGACGAAGTTAAGAAGTGTAGGCAATATTGCCAACAGTTTTTTCTTTTCCTTTATTTTTTCAATTATATGTTGTCTATTTTACAAAAAAGATCTGGACTTTTCAAATAAATATGTAAGATAGAATATTTTTCTAAACACTGTCAAAGACCAGTGGAAGCTGGAGCCAAGATACGCATGCATATAGACACATACAAACTTCAAACAGAGATAATAAATAGTGAGGTAAGAATGTGTGAATAGTGAGGAGTGTCTTTCTGTTTCATTCAATGGGGAGAGTGTACCTCTAGGCACTGTGCTGCGTCTTTATCCAAGAATGTCAGCATGGACATATTTTATTTATCTAAGTTTATTCAAAATAGTGAAATTTAAAAACTTTGGAATCAGGTGTTTATTAAAGAACCCACATCCATTTTTGAAAATTGACAAAACACAAAGTTGAATGTTT
>NW_011445742.1:0-714 GCF_000754665.1 Bison bison bison | reverse complement strand
TGGGCTGCCGTCTATGGGGTCGCACAGAGTCAGACACGACTGAAGCAACTTAGCAGCAGCAGCAGCATGTATATATGTTAGTTACAATGGGTTGGAGAGTAAATTTTCAGTGGAGAAACACTAATACCACCTTCAGCAAAATAAACACAGTGATACCACCTTCAGCAAAATATTAAACTTAACATAATCAGAAGGGAAATGACTGTCTCCTGATGTGCTGCAATGAGAAGAACTCAGCATTACTTCTGTGATATTCTGCCAAAATTGTATGACCAAATTATGGGATAATATATGAAATCTGAACACAGTCTCTAGATTAGAAAATATTATTCACAGTGTTAATTTTTCTAAGATTGATTTTACTGGAGTTATGTGACAGAGTTCCTTGTTTTTAGGAAATATATTCTGAAGCATTTGGGAGTAAAGAGACATCTCTCTTAAAAGGGTTCAGAAAAAAAATAGATAAATGAATAAAGCTAAAGTAGTAAAATCATATCAGTTGGTTAATCTGGGTGAAACGCATCAATGAACACTTTGTACAATTCTTGCAGTTTTTCGGTAAGTCTAAAAACAAGTTTTATTTGAAAAAAAATTTTTTAATAAGACTCTAAGGTAATTCACAAGCAATTAAATATCTACCAAAACAAAGTTGCATACTCTTTAAAGACAACAATCTAGACACTCAACAGTGTAATACTCACAATATTTAACATC
>NW_011445741.1:0-714 GCF_000754665.1 Bison bison bison | reverse complement strand
CCCCATGAACTGTAACCAGCCAACCGCCTCTGTCCATGGACTTCTCCAGGCAAGAGTACAAGAGTAGGTAGCCATCCCTCTCCAGAGAATCTACCTTACCCAGGGATTGAATTTCAGTCTCCTGTGTCTCCTGCATTGCAGGAAAATTCTTTACCGCTGGGCCACTAGGTAAGCCCCAAAGGTGACAAATTTTCATGTTTAATCTTTTTTAACTTTTTACGTATTTGACATGAATCACATGCTTTTACTTATTAAATTACTTTTTTTCTGAATTTATGTTATAATCTCCCTTTCATGGAAGAGAACTCTTCTGTTACCTGTTCTCAATTTGTACATCTGAACATTATGAACTTTAGATGGCAAGCAGTCTCTCAATCTTCTCCACAAATAGCTTTGCAAAAATAATAGCATTATCTGGGATATACCCTCAATACAAACAACTTATATAAATAAGTATATAGTTGTTGACAATAAATGAACTTCTCAGCATTGAACAACCTTGTGTACATTATAGACATTTTTACTTGAAAATCTAAAATCCTGAAACCTAATTATTGCAGTTGATTATTCAAATGTCTAACTCAAGGGCCTCTTGATTTATAAGAACACAAGTGGAATGAAGCAAATGTCTCATGTAGGGTTTTTTTTTTTTTTTCTGAACTGTTTGCAGAGCTCAGTCAGTTCTTTTAGAGGTTGTTTTTTTTTTTTTCCCCT
>NW_011445740.1:0-714 GCF_000754665.1 Bison bison bison | reverse complement strand
TAGCCATTTTCTTCTCCAGGGGCTCTTCCCAACCCAGAGACTGAACCCACATCTCCTGCACTGGCAGGCAGACTGTTTACCACTGAGCCACCATATAAAACCATACCATTCCAGGATTCAATTAAATGCAAGTTGCGGCAGCTACTGCTCCTGCCTTACCAACAGCTGGTTTCCCTTCTTGTGTAAACAGCTAACTGCACTTCCAAGCTCCATTCAGTTAAGTTGTGGACATAAAACTGCCCAACAGAACATGGATGGGGATGAAGTAGGCCATTTCTCAACACAGCCCACAAAATTAACCCAGGCACAAACCCCATCTCCCCCTCCCATTGGGGGGCCACTAGAAGGAAAATGTGCATCCAAGAAGGAAAAGCCAGATCCCTAAATATATAGAGCAAAGCCTCTTACCCCCCACCTCCCCATTCCATGACCCCCCAGCACATGCGCACGCGCACACACACACGCACACACACACACTCACAGGACTGTAGCTGACAGACTGACCGGCAAGTCTCTCATTCTGTTGAGCCCTCGAGATTTCTGCATTTTGTAGCAATAGTCAGTCTCTCTTGACTAATGCACAGAGCTGAGCATAGTCAGAGCAAACCCTTTACAACACAGCAGTGGTCAGCCATACACTGAATCTCAGGACAATTCAGGTAGCTGTAGTTCTTACTGTATGCACCAGGCATGTCTCTGATCTATATATTTAGG
>NW_011445739.1:0-714 GCF_000754665.1 Bison bison bison | reverse complement strand
CCTCTTCACTCTTAGACCCTTTATGTGAGTGGTACCCAAACAGCACTGAAACAACATGATATTTACTACCAGATAAAGGTTTTCCCTCCCAGGACCCCGGAATTCATGATTCTAGCCATGCTCAGAATCACCCATTGTCTAAAACCGCATGTTACAAGAAAACACGCTGCAAGCTCCCACGCTTCGTGCACCCTTCACTGCATCTTTACTTCCAGAAATTCACACTGGGTTCGGCCTCAAGAAATCCACGTTGTTTTGTACGTCATTTAGAAATTTCAGTCGACTCTGCAGGTTAAAAAAAAAAAAAGAGTACAAAATTTTTTGGGGAGAAAAAAAAACCCAACTGCAACAGAACAGCTTGAGGAAGATAAAATTCTCTGCACATATTTAAATACATATTGAAATTATATCTATCTATGGATGTGTGTGTGTATACACATACATACATACACACCATCTTTTACCTGAAAGCGTGCCGGTTCGTTTCCATAAAAGACAAATTTGAGGTAGATGCTGATGAAGGCAGTTGCACATTTTATTACTAATCAGTGACACCAGGGGCCTTATTACAAAATATTTCTAAACAGACGAAATTCTGTAATGGGACCCCCAGGGGCCAGGCCCACAAAGTGTGAACTCGGCTCCACATCGGCCCAGCCACGTGTCTCCACGGTAACTAACTAAGGCGGCCTATGTGAGCGATTCAGAATTGCT
>NW_011445738.1:0-714 GCF_000754665.1 Bison bison bison | reverse complement strand
TCCTTCTCTCCGCCTTTCTAGTCATTCTTCTTCCCCTCTCCTTTACCCTCCTTTTCATCTTCATAAAGATTAACAGCGTGGACCCTGGCTGTCTTGGGTTCAGATTCCAGCTCCGCCACATACTGGCTGTGTGACCTCAGGCAAGTTACTTAATCTCTCTGTGCTTTGGTTTTCTGAACTGTAAAATGAAGTGCTCACCAACAGGTATGTCTCTTGAGGTTGTTATGAGGAGTAACAGGCCAGTGACTGAGGTTGTTATGAGGAGTAACTGAGGAGTCACTGCTCAGTGAGCGTCTGCTCCTCTGTTGATATTCTTCCCTCCCCTCCTTTTCTCCTTCCTGCTCGTGGGCTCCCTCCCTCCCTGCCTGTAGACCCTATGCTCCAGCTCTCCCGTCTTCTCTGCTTGGATCTTGGGCCTGCCTCCTGCCCAGGCCCTGCCCTGCTCCATCCTTCCTGGACCAGAGAGGAGAAGCAGGAGCACAGTCGTGGGGCCAGGCTGCCCCTGGAGCAGTTGCAGGGCCAGGTGGTTGGAGCTCTTCCCCAGCCCCGCCCATGACTTGCAGAGCTGCCTTTGTGCCGCGGGGTGACAGCCTCTCTCAGCACCTTACTTGGCAGAACTGTGCATCTGGCCTGGGTACAGCTCAAACACTCAGCCTGGGAGGCAGCAGCCTTGGAAGGCTGGGTGCTCCAAAGCCCCTTCTCCTCCACTTGCTG
>NW_011445737.1:0-714 GCF_000754665.1 Bison bison bison | reverse complement strand
CTAAAGGAAATCAGTCCTGAATATTCATTGGAAGGACTGATGCTGAAGCTGAAATTCCAACACTTTGGCAACCTGATGCAAAGAACTGACTCATTTGAAGAGACCCTGATGCTGGGAAAAATTGAAGGCAGGAGGAGAAGTGGATGACAGAGGATGAGATGGTTGGATGCCATCACCGACTGGAGGGAAATGATTTTGAGTAAATTCCAGGAGTTGGTGATGGACAGGGAGGCCTCGTGTTCTGCAGTCCATGGGGTCACAAAGAGTCGGACACGACTGAGCGACTGAACTAAACTGAACTGAACTGAAATTATATGTGAGGCTTAACTAGCAACAATTAGGACACAAAATTATAAATTTTCAATTTTCAATTTTATAATTGAAAATTATATAATTTATATATTATATATTATATAATTTATAATTATATAATTTATAATTGAATATAATTTAAATTTATAATTGAAAATTTTCAATTTTCAAATTTATAATTTTCAATTATACCATTTTCAATTGCATCAGAATTATTACATAGCAAGAAATAAACAGTGGAATATGTAAAATATGTGTATATATACTGATCTTGGAATCTAGGAACTTTCCTAGTTTGATTTTCATAGACTTTCTGTAGATATTTCTACATTTTCTTCAGAATAAAATGAAATACATTTTATTTTCTGTATACAAATCTTGTACATGTTTTTCTTTCAGTAT
>NW_011445736.1:0-714 GCF_000754665.1 Bison bison bison | reverse complement strand
GAGGACTGGACTCAACAGGAACAATCTGTAAGTGTGAATGTACGTGTGTGTGTGTGTGTGTGTGTGTGTTTATACCCAGGAGGTGGGTGTTCTAGGTTCAATCAAGAAAGACTTCCTGGATCTAGAATGAGTTTGAATACAAACTAAGGATTGTGGGTTCAACCTCATGGGCAGCCTCTGTTGATACAGAACCAGAGGCATTAGGATAATATAGCATTTTAGGGAAAGATGACTAGCAGGCTTTGCAAGATAGACCAGGAGGAAACAGCAAAACTTCTTGGTCTCTAATCCAGGCACAGGTTCACACAGGGCCAGCGTAGTGGTATGGAAAGGAAACATGGGTCCAGCGAACACTGATGAGAAGCTCACAGGGTAGGAGATAACAGGGCTGAGGGGAGAGAGACAGGGAGGAGAGCAAGCTGGCTTAGAGATGAACAGCTTGGTTGGGATGTTTTTTTGAAATGCTGTCTTTCAAAAGTCAACCAGACATTCATGCAAAGATCTGTTGTTGCTATTTTCTCTAGTTATCTGAATACTTGTGATACAGATTACGATGAAAACAATCAGAATGGCACAAATTCTAAACCACTCTACCTGATATTTCCCCATAACTTATGATATAGTAAGGGCAGGAGAATAAAGGTTGTGTGTGTGTGTTAGTTGCTCAGTCGTGTCCGACTCTTTGCAACCCCATGGACTCCAGCCCATCAGACT
>NW_011445735.1:0-714 GCF_000754665.1 Bison bison bison | reverse complement strand
TTCAAGACACACATCTTGTGATATGTGATAATGAGCTCCCTGTTGCTGGAGGTATACAAGTAGTTCCTTCAAACACGAGACTCTGATCTCTGGCTTCCAATAGGGACCTTCTCTTCTTGAGGCTTTAAAACTTGAGAGGAGTGCGAGGGCCAGGCAGGCAGCAAGGTCAAGGGTAGCGGCCAGCTGCTCAGCTCCAGCTGGTGATTTTGACATAGCAACGGGGGGGCTCAGTGCAGCCAAAGCTTCCCAAGATTCAAGAGGATGTGGGAATCTGGTTTTTTACTTTAATATGAAATATTCTGATTTTTAAACGGTGACAGCTCATTCAACACTTGGAGCCTCAGCCTCAGCATGCTTGTTTCAACAACCAGGTCAGTCCACCTGGCCACTTCACCCGCCCCAGTTCCCCAACCGTGCTTGGCACTGGCCATCTCTGTTCCACTGTTCCAGCTGTGGCCCCCACAGAAGCCCCCTTCCTGTTCCTCCCAGCCTGTCCTGTTCAGTGAGCCCTGGAGGAAACCCGATGACCTCCTCCGCCCCTAGCTCTTATAGGAGACCTTATGGCTCCTATAGCAACAGCCAGGCTGGGGCAGCCTATCATTGCTGTCACTTTGCACACAGTGTGTGTGTGTGTGTGTGTGTGTGTCCTCTGCTTGCTGGTGAAACTCCTTTGTGTATGTGTGTGTGTTTCCTCTGCTTGCTGGTGGAATTCCT
>NW_011445734.1:0-714 GCF_000754665.1 Bison bison bison | reverse complement strand
GCCATTTCCTTCTCCAGGGGATCTTCCCGACCCAGGGATCGATCCCGGGTCTCCCGCATTGTAGACAGATGCTTTACTGTAGGATACCCAAAACCTCAGGAACGTTCACTATACTCCTTTAATCTTTCTGACACCCAATTGCCTTTTCCTTCCCTATCATGCCTTTGTGGGAAAGGGAAACGGTGAATAGGAATGCGTGAGGGGACAACTTCCCACGTGTAGTTCTTCCTGTATGAGTGCTGTGTGGTTACAGGGTTGTGGTAGGATATTGGGGTTTGGTTGATTCTGCCCTAAGGATATTTCATCTTGATCATGGTATCACTGATTAGTTAGACTTCCAGCCAGAAACTGAAGTGGAAATTGGGATTTTTATTAAAACTCTGCATAGTGACAACATTCTGAAGCTTGTCTTGTGGAGGCCAGCTGGTGCTAGGAAGGGGACATGTTTTACTCCTTGTGGTCTTGCAGTCTCCACTTTTTGGGGAATCCCACATAGAAGGAGACAGAACTTTCAGGCCCTATAGGCCAGCTGGCTTTAACAGGGTCAGAAAGCTTTTCCTAATTAGCTTGCCTGCGTATATCAACTGTACTTCAGTTTAAAAAAAGAAAGAGAGAAAGCTGAAAATAAATAAAAACAAAAAAATGAAAAATAAAATATTTTCCAAGGAACTTGGTAAGAATAAAAGTTTTGGATGTTTAATATTCTTATTTCTC
>NW_011445733.1:0-714 GCF_000754665.1 Bison bison bison | reverse complement strand
GCACGGGCTCATTGGCTGTGGCACGTGGACTTGGTTGCTCCGTGGTTCGTGGGATCTTCCTAGATCAAGGGTGTAACCCATGTCTCCTGCTTAGTCAGGCAGATTCTTTACCACTGATCCACCAAGGAAGTCCCTGCATTGTTATTGAGTTTCATTAATTTCAAGATCTATGATCTTTCCTTCTTCCATTAGTTCCTTAAACGGTATCAGATCAGATTGTTTACTTGTTTCAAGTTAAAACTATCCATGAATTAAAATGTGTACCAGTTCACCTCAGTTTTCAGAACCAATGGTGACAAATCCTGGCAGTAATAACATCAAACCAAAATACAATACACACTTCAGAGGTATGCTATTGTCCTTTCCTATGAGAATGTAATAAATGTGGCCTTCCTAGCTTTATAGGCTCTTCTAGGCCCTGAGAGAACACCAGTTGGTTTAATTAAAATGCACACATGTAATCACTAAGCCTAATGCTGAAACTGTGTAGTCCTGTATTGTGTTCATATCAGTGGTCTGATACAACAGCAAGTTTTCCTTAAAGCAATGCCAGTTTTTAGTTTGTTTGATTTGGGGTTTTGGTTTTAACAACAAATACAAACAATAGAATTTTAGGACTCCCAGGTTAAATGAGTATAACAGACCAATTGGAACCATTGGTTCACACAGAAATGTGCTGACAAGCTAAGAGGTAAAAATGGAGCATAACTGCTG
>NW_011445732.1:0-714 GCF_000754665.1 Bison bison bison | reverse complement strand
TGAGTCTGGGTGAACTCCGGGAGTTGGTGATGGACAGGGAGGCCTGGTGTGCTGCGATTCATTGGGTCGAAAAGAGTCGGACATGACTGAGCGACTGAACTGAACTGAACTGAGATGACAGGAAAAGCTATGTTGGATAAAAGTATAATATTTGTCATCTTTTAATTCTCCTTTTGTACCCCTAATGAGTAAAGTAGCTTTATTCTGTAGACACAACTGGGTGGTTACTCTTTGTATTTCTTGATATGTAGCTGTTTTGGGGGTCCTGATAAGGCTTTTTTCTGGCCTTACATTTGCTATTTTCCACTTTTTTCACTTATTTTGTATGTCAGGGAAGAAGCCATGCATGCTTTCCTTTACACTGTCGAATAAAAGGGCTTCTCTGGTGGCTCAGATGGTATAGAATCCACCTGCAAAGCAGGAGACCTGGGTTTGATCCTTGGGACAGGGAGATCCCTTAGAGAAGGGAATGGCTATCCACTCCAGTATTCTTGCCTGGAAAATCCTATGAACAGAGGAGCCTGACGGGCTAAAGTCAAACATGACTAAGTGACTAGGCATGCATACGCAAGTGAGGAATAAAAGGACAATTTGGAGACTTACTCATCCCTCATGAATGTAACCAAAATGGGTTTGATCTTGACTTCAATAATTTGATAATACTAAAATTTGAATTTTTGAAGAAAAATTATTCATCACTGAAATTAAATATGA
>NW_011445731.1:0-714 GCF_000754665.1 Bison bison bison | reverse complement strand
TTTTTTTTTTTTAATTGTAAAATTATGCTTTATAAGGTATGCACAGAAGTTTAAGCAATAAATACATACATTAGTTCAAAGCCTTACAATAGCTACGCAAAGCAGATGCAGAAAAGCAGATTTGCTATTACTAGCAAGCAATGATATAAGAGTAAAAATTCATGAAATGCATTAAAGCAACATTTTTCTTAGAAAAAGTCTGGTCATTTATGGGTCCACCAACATTTTTACATAATATGCACAATTATCAAAATACAGACCAAGCATTTCAGAAAACTCCAAAAAACCTAAAATCTATTTTCAAAGCAATTGCAGTTTTGGAGGTTTTTCTGGTATAATGTGCAAGCAGCTATTTTTTAAAATTGTATTCATATAAAACCCATGCAAAACTCTACAGGTATATGCATTCTGTGGCTGAGACTTCCTTTCAAAAGTTTGATAACTGAGGTATGCATACTTTAGCATTGTAGTCTTAGGCCACCCTCCTGATGGTACAGCTCTCAAGATTACTTTCAGTCCATCAAAGCCTTTGAACATGCACCTGAAAGACCCATTTTCCCTTCAGATAAGCCTTCCAGTAGGATCCTAGATGACTGAAAACCATCCTTCCCAATCCCAATCTTTCTTTTGATACCATATCGTAAACTTCCCATTCACTGATCATGACCCAAAGACAAACAGAATGAAAAGTAGCAGTTACTGTGACTTTCTCAC
>NW_011445730.1:0-714 GCF_000754665.1 Bison bison bison | reverse complement strand
GACATGGGTTTGGGTGGACTCCGGGAGTTGGTGATGGACAGGGAGGCCTGGCGTGCTGCGGTTCTTGGGTTGCAAAGAGTCAGACACGACTAAGCAACTAAAATATTGGAGAAGTGAGAGGAAAGGCAACAAAAGCAGCTCAGAGACTATTGTTGAGGTTGGGGTAACATCAGTATACGTGCTTGGATGTGGCCCTTGGGCATCACGGGTAATTTTCTTGGGGACCTGCGTATCTGTCCTAGAACAAGAACAACTTCTGTCACTCTCTGAAGTTTCCTCTGCTAACTGTCCTCCGTTTCTTAGCTCTTACCTCTGCCCAGAACAATCCCATTCCAAGCCAATGGCTTATTTGGCAATGATTGAGTCTACAGAGCCAAGTCTTCCCATGGGAAGATGTGCTTTGATGTGTGCTTTGAGTTTCTGGGTTGGCTGGATACATTTGCCTTGAAGTCCAGAGAGACTATGGCCATGTTTTACTCTATCAAATAACTCAAAGAACTGCAGCAAATCCAAGTTGAACAAATCACTTTTCTAAAAGACAATTGAGATAAACATTTCAGGGTTTTGTTTTGTTTTGTTCCCTTAAGTTCTTGATGATTTTGATCTCACTTATCTCACTCTATGTTTAGGCTTCGTATTTTACAGTTTTGTGTGTGTGTGTGTGTGTGTGTGTGTGTGTGTTTTGCAAATTTTATATTTACCTGCCAAATACAG
>NW_011445729.1:0-714 GCF_000754665.1 Bison bison bison | reverse complement strand
TTTTTTTTTTTTTTTTTCTATTTTCCCATACCAAACAACTACTCTTTGGTTCTTTCATCGTCTGTTGCTTCAAACTCACATAAGGAGAAACTAGACACAATTCATGTTTACAGAAATCAGACACTTCTATTTTTGATCCCTTGCCATTTCTCTCCTCCATGGGACAATTTCTTACCGGATTTCTTGCCAAATGAGAGTAGGAATGGAAAGGCTGTCAGGAGCCAGGAAGCCCATTTGAGAAAAGACAGGTCAAGGTTTTTCATTTTAGAAAGCCTACAAAATACAGAACAGCTTACAGTTATGTGCTGGGGTGCTTCCAGCCGACACTTTTATTGTGGTCTGTTTTATTAAGTTCCATTGATGGGCCCAGCCTGTGGGATGGCCCTAAAGTGTGACAATGTCAAACGCTCCTGGTGGCAGGCTTGACATGGGCTGATGGCTCCTTCCATTGAGAGAGTATCTTGGCTTTTGCAATAAAGAGCAGAGCAAAGCCCCTGCTGAGTGACAGCCCTGTGAGCTGCTTTTGTTTTGAATTCTTAACACTGGATACCCTTAGAGGGTAGTTCATACAAGAATTCCTTTAGAATTCAAAAGGCAAGAGGACAGATTGAAGATGAATTTACTGGTCATCTCTGTGTGTGTGTGTGTGTGTGTGTGTGTGTGTGTGTGTGTGTGAGTGAGAGTCATGTCCAACTCTTTGTGACCCCATGGACT
>NW_011445728.1:0-714 GCF_000754665.1 Bison bison bison | reverse complement strand
CAGCAAATTTGGAAAACTCAGCAGTGGCCTCAGGACTGGAAAAGGTCAGTTTTCATTCCAATCCCAAAGTTTTAGTTCAGGAAGATGAAAAAGTTCGGTGGGTGGATGGTGGTGATGGTTATACAACTACGTGAAAGTACTTAATACCGGTGAACTCCGCACTTAAAAAAGGTTATGGTAATAAATTTTACGTTATGTGCATTTTACCACAATAAAAGAAAAATTGGGGCCAAAGTATATATATTGGTCCCTCGGGAATGCAGCGTGGCGACACAGATGAAAAGCCATAAAAATGTTCTCGGTCTTTGGTTAAAAAAAAAAGAAAAGAAAATCCCACTTCTGGGAAGTCAAACAAGGCACTGAACCTAAATCGGGGAGTTAGTTCATCAAGGAACTGCTTTTATAACAGGGGAAAAACTGGAACCATCAGGGTTCAATAAATTGTAGAGCATAAACTCACAGGCTGGTTGAATCCACCGGAACAGTTGACAATGAGTTTATATTACGTGGGAAAGTCAAAATGCTGAATGAAAAAAGGAGACAAACGATCCTACATTCGGAATCATCAGATGATATTTAAAAATCCCCGAAGAAGAGGCAGAAAAGAAAGACATCAAACGCGTAAGCATGACTGTCCTCAGGGCAGAGGACTCGGGGACTCTTCTTCCTTCTTCAATTGTTCTGCATTTTCCCGTTTTTTTTTTTTTTTTTTCT
>NW_011445727.1:0-714 GCF_000754665.1 Bison bison bison | reverse complement strand
TTTCTTGTCTTTTTTTTTTTTTTTTAATTCTTTCTAGTAACTGTGACCGTTTCCTTCTCCTGAAGTCATTCCATCAAAGTCTTGGAAGCAAATTTAAAAAAGAAAAAGAGAAAATACTAGATCAAATTAGAAAGTCAAGATCTTTGTTTACCGACTGCTTTGCCTGAAAAGACAGCCTTATGGATCTGCTAGGTTCAGGTTTCCTAACAGCCTCTTCTGGGGGCCTTTTCCTCTCACTCCCACCTTGAGAAAAAAGCCCAGACTGGGACTTGCCCGAGGTCCCTGATTTTCCACAGCGGTTTTAACTTTCCCACCAGAACTGCATTTTTTTTCTTAAAGGCTTGTATAATTAGAATTATTGTAATTAATAAGAATAGCTAATATTCATATAGTACTTGAGGCAGTTGTTTATAAATATGCGATTATTTAACTCATCCACTGTGTGAAGTATGAACTATTATTGTCCCATTATTCAGCTTACTTCATTCCTTAGAGGTGAGGAAATGGAGGCACAGTCAAGTTAGATGACAAGGCTCTTTCAGCTTGTAAGTGGAAGAAGTGGGATTTGAACCCAAAACTGAGGTAAAATCCATATTGTGGTCACAGTGTTATAGAAACGCTGTGCTAACAAGCATGATTGTACTGAAACATAAAATTTACATTTTGTTAGAGATTATTTTCCTTTTACTTATTTAGCCTTCCTGAAGTTTATTT
>NW_011445726.1:0-714 GCF_000754665.1 Bison bison bison | reverse complement strand
TGTTGATTCTGGAAAGACCAGAATCTGGAAAGGCAGGATGGAACAGTTCAGGAAAACAGATGTTTTTCTTTGGCTATTGTTCCTGAAGTTACTTAAATGAGACTCTTTGGCTATTGATCTGTATATATTGAGATTACAATAAAACATAATGGACCAGTTTCTTTTCCCCCTGGCTCATAGGATTGGCATTTTATTTCTTGGGAGTAATAAATCATGGTCTTGGATTTGGGGAAATATTCTAGGATCTGGATGGCAGCTGATTTAAGAGAGTGATGTCAGAAAGAAAGGCACAACTACGAGTGTGATGCCAGCGCTCACTGGGAGAATAGCAATTGCTGTTTAAAATATTAAACAAGGCAGGTTCCCTCTCCCGTTTTCAGTATCCAGTCCCACAGCAAGGTGGGTCAGAACCCCTCATCATCAGATTCACATTTCCCTTTCCACTGGCACTTACATTCTTTTATTTTTCCCCCCTGTGACAACCCTAGCTGCTCTGTTTATCTCTTAAATCTAATTTGCACTATGACATCAAGCTTTAATTTTTCAGGATTATTTTGCTTCTTTTGAAGCACCCATGGTGTGCCAAGCGTTGGATAAATTCGAAAAGATACAATTCCTGCTGTTGCTGGGTTCACACATTTAAAGAGATATGATAGGCAAAATACCCTGTAATTGGCAATAGGTAGTCCTCATGATTTTTTTTTTTTTTTTCTC
>NW_011445725.1:0-714 GCF_000754665.1 Bison bison bison | reverse complement strand
TGTGTCGGTGTTCTGGTAGATGGAGCTGGGAGGGAGGTTTAAGAAGGAGGGAATATATGTACACCTATGGCCAATTCATGTTGAAGTATGGTAGAAACCATCACAATATTGTGGCATAATTATCCTCCAATTAAAAATAAAATAAAATTTTAAAATATCTAACAAAAAAAAAGAAAGTCCAAAATACAACTAACCTCACAGGATAATTAGGTTTTATGACATGCTCCCTTGCAGAAATGAATGATGAGAAGCATGCAGACAGTAGGCACAGAGCACCTAGATTCAAGTCAGCAGCTAGAGGTTCACCATCACCCTCAGAACTTATCATTTAACTTACCTATGGGAGAAATTTTGAAATCCTGTGAATAAAGTTATTCTCATCTTTAAGTAAGTCCTTGCAAAATCTCCATTGGTATAGTCTCCTACTACTAAAAGAATGATCTCCATTAGAGAAGCCACCAGCTTCACCTGCAGGATTATAGCTGTTAAATGCTGACGATACTCTGAAGTTAATTTAAAAGAGGTTTTAAAAATTATAACTGTAACAAAACACAGGTTGAAGGGTTACCTAAAACACTACTTTCCAATTACTTCAAATTTATAGATATACTTCTAGAATACTTTAAGATTCAAAAACACCAGAAGCCAATAATCTCAATACCCATCAGGTATTTGATATTTTTTTGAACTTAATTATAGCAAGTATAGAATTCA
>NW_011445724.1:0-714 GCF_000754665.1 Bison bison bison | reverse complement strand
TGATGGTACCTCTTCAGTCCCTGGCAGGGCCCAAATGTTAATAAATTCCTCCCTCTCTTTTTTTTTTTTAAATAACCCAGTTGGAGATGGGGTTTTGTTGTCGGCAATTCAAAGAGTCTTGACTCTTCCCTTGCTTGGAATACATCGAGGTCATCAGAATTTAATTTAAAAACACGAGAGTGACAAGCTGCCTCTTGTTCCTAAGTGAGCTGGAGCAGATTCTTACCTGTTCAAGTGTTTCTGGCTGAGCCTTAGGCAGAGAGCGGGTTGTTTGTCTTGTCCCTGAATCATCGCTTCCTTCTCTCTTCCTCTGCTGGGAGGTGATCTCAGTTTGGGAGGGAAACCAGAGCAATTTCAAGTCTACTTGATGAAGACTTCCTTACCCACTCAGCGAAGCTGATAAGAACAAGAGCCACTCCTGTGACACAGATGAGAAAACCAAGACTCGGGATGGCTAGATGCTTGGGTCACGGAGACACAGAGAAAAGATCAGCCTGCCCAGGGCTGTCTGTTGCTTTCCCTGCAATGCCTTTCACTTTGAGAGGGGGTCCAGCCCTGGCTCGTCCAGGGCATTCTCTTCACCTGCCTGCTAGCCTTCCTGAGGACATGACCTCCCCTGCACCTGGCACGAAGTACATGGTCCATATTAAACCCCGATCACGTACTTGTGATGACAAAAGAGAAGACTCGGATGTAAAGAAGAAAAGGTAGACT
>NW_011445723.1:0-714 GCF_000754665.1 Bison bison bison | reverse complement strand
GGATGGACTGGTTGGATCTCCTTGCAGTCCAAGGGACTCTTAAGAGTCTTCTCCAACACCATAGTTCAAGAGCATCAATTCTTCAGCACTCAGCTTTCTTTATAGTCCAACTCTCACATCCGTACGTGACTCCTGGACCTGAGACATGAGTGGTAGATTGAATCACTGGGCCCAGTTCTCGACCATGTGATGGCCTCATGCCAAGCAGGAACACTTCCCTGACCCTTAACTTGAGGCTTGACCATGAGTCTGTGGTGTGCTACCAAGAGGGGTCTTCTCTTTCACTCTGGAGACCCATCAGGAGAAGACCACATTCCAGGAACCACTGCCCCCACAGCCTGGGCCCCAGAATGAGACACACATGGCAGACCACATGCCCTGGTGACCATAGTCCAAGGAGGATGCCTCAGCAGAAGGCACTCCTAGTCCCAGACTGCACCCTGGACCCGAAAGCCCAGAGCCAGGGAGTGAGAGGCCAAGGCAGCCCCGGTGAATTGCTGCTTACCTGAAAACAATGAGTAATTGTCACTTTAACATTTGGAGGGGTTTGTTACACAGCATCGAGATGACAGTTGCTGACTGATACAATATTCAAGTTTCAAAGTCTGCACAGAGACTCAGGTCACACACTCGTGCTCATATGGAACACACACACACACACACACTCCTTTGTGGTGAACACAAAACATCATCATCCCAGGAACTAGGATGATC
>NW_011445722.1:0-714 GCF_000754665.1 Bison bison bison | reverse complement strand
TCACTGACTTTATGGACGTGAGTTTGAGTAAGCTCCAAGAGGTGGTGATGGACAGGGAAACCTGTCATGTTGCAGTCCATGGGGTCACAAAGAGTCAGACACAACTGAGCAACTGAATTGAACTGAACTGAACCAAGAGACACAGTAATTTTCCTGCTGGATTCACTTTGTATAAAGTGAATGAGCTATAAAGGCTCATGTTTCATTCTACAAGGCTGATTTTAGAGTACTACCTTAATGGTGTGACCTTTCTGAGATCTTAACTGATTGTCTGGGGAATGAGTGAGACTGTTCTCTAACTGGTGTAAGTATGTCTCTAATCACTGTGAGTGCTCCAGAATTCCCACACACCTCACAAGCTCTTTTTCAGTGGCTCTTTTCTAAAAAGCTGGTTTTTATTCTCTGCCAGGTTTCATGGAGTCTCACCATGAGCACGTGCAGCTCAGTAATCTGTCAGAGAGTCAAGAGACCCTCTTTGAACTTCTAGACCTCTTTCTTTCCATAGTTCCCTTCTCTGTGCTGAAAATTATAGATACATTAGCAATCTAGAATGTAGCTGTTTATCATTTTGTTCTGTTTTTAACTGACTTCTCAGTAGTACAGTTTGAAAAGTGACCATGGAAAAACAGAGTAATTATGAAACTGATCTCATATGTTTTCCTTATTTGAATGGTAGTGTCTTTACATTTGTTGTCTAATACATGAAAAACTTTA
>NW_011445721.1:0-714 GCF_000754665.1 Bison bison bison | reverse complement strand
TTTTTTTTTTTTTTAAAAAAGAGCAGCAGCTGCCAGAGATGAACAGAAACAGATGTCAGAAACAGGGAGAGATGAAAAGGCTGAGAATAGAGAATTTTCAGGGTACTGAAATTACTCTGTATTATATTACAATGTTCTTATACACTTTTCAAAGCCATGGAATGTACAATTCCAAGTGAAAGTGAAAAGTGTTAGTTGCTCAGTCATGCCCCCCTTTTTGGGACCCCGTGGACTGTAGCCCAGCAGTCTCCTCTGTCCATGGATTCTCCAGGCAACAATAGTAGAGTGGATTGCCATTTCCTTCTCAGGGGATCTTCCCAACCAGGGTTTGATCCTGGGTCTCCTGCATTGCAGGTGGACTCTTTACCCTCTGAACCATCAGGGAAAGAACCCCTAACATAAAGTATGAGCTTTGAGTGATAATATCGTGTCATGAAGCTTCATTAATTCTAGCAAAGGTATCACTCTTGTGGAGGAAATTGATAGTGGCAAGGCTTTGCATAGGTGGAGTAGGGAATATATGAGATCTCTATGCTTTCCATTTAATTTTGTTGTCAACTTAATAAAAGGGCTTTAAAAATTGACTATTGTAAAGGTGTAAAAGTAAGTGTAACACTTTCCTGTGTTTTATGAGTTTTCCTGAGTAAGTGAAGTTGCTCAGTCATGTCCGACTCTTTGTGACCCCATGGACTGTAGCCCACCAGGCTCCTCCCT
>NW_011445720.1:0-714 GCF_000754665.1 Bison bison bison | reverse complement strand
GGCGGCCTGGGCACCGGCATGAGCATGGCTGGAAGCTACGGTGGGGCCCCAGGTTTGGGGGGCATCACAGCTGTCACCGTGAACCAGAGCCTGCTGAGCCCCCTCAAGCTGGAGGTGGATCCCAACATCCAGGCCGTCCGCACCCAAGAGAAGGAGCAGATCAAGACCCTCAACAACAAATTTGCCTCCTTCATCGACAAGGTGCGGCACCTGGAGCAGCAGAACAAGGTTCTGGAGACCAAATGGAACCTCCTGCAGCAGCAGAAGACTGCCCGGAGCAACATAGACAACATGTTTGAGAGCTACATTAACAACCTCCGTCGGCAGCTGGAAACTCTGGCCCAGGAGAAGCTGAAGCTGGAAGTGGAGCTTGGCAACATGCAGGGGCTGGTGGAGGACTTTAAGACCAAGTATGAGGATGAAATCCAAAAGCACACAGACATGGAGAATGAATTTCTCATCATCAAGAAGGATGTGGATGAAGCTTACATGAACAAGGTAGAGCTAGAGTCCCGCCTGGAAGGGCTGACTGATGAGATCAACTTCTACAGGCAACTGTATGAAGAGGAGATCCATGAGATGCAGTCTCAGATTTCTGACACGTCTGTGGTCCTGTCCATGGACAACAACCGCAACCTGGACCTAGATGGCATCATCGCTGAGGTCAAGGCCCAGTATGAGGAGATCGCCAACCGCAGCCGGGCTGAGGCCGAG
>NW_011445719.1:0-714 GCF_000754665.1 Bison bison bison | reverse complement strand
CAAATGACTGGCCAGGGCTCTGATGCTTTGGAAAACATGAGATGTAATTCTAAAAGGCCAGCATCTTAAGGCATTCAGTGGTCTGTCTGCTACCCTTCCTTTTGCTTCATTTTAGTAATGTGGGTCAAAAGGAGAAGCAGACAGGAAAATGGTTGCCTCTCCTGACATGTGGTAATATTGTGGAATATGAAAATGTGAGTCAAACAAAGAGACAGCCCAGTCAAGCAGCACATAAACACACAGGATATGAGTGTGTACTTGGTCTTCTGAAAAAGATTATACAGAAAAGAATGGAAGTTATGAAACATACTTCAGAAAAAAAGGTAAAGAGAAAATATTTTAGAAAAAAAAATGGATGAAAAGAATAAAGAGTTGGAGATGAAAGAGAGAGGAGAGCTCAAGGGAGCAAGAGACCAGGCAAGGTGGATAAAAGTACTGACATGCGAACTCCAGGAGGTAAGATCCTAGTCCTCTATTTCTTGCAGTTATAATAATAATAATTGAATTTCAGATGACTATCACATAAGTAGAGGGCAAGGAAAAATACACAAGGTCATCTGAAACCAATGGAATTCTTTATTTCACGGGACTCTATATAATTTTTATATATTATATTTTACATATATCTTACAGACTGCATTGTACATAGATAGATAGATAGATAGATAGATATCTGCTCCTGCAGCTGCTAAGTCGCTTCAGTCGCGTCCGACT
>NW_011445718.1:0-715 GCF_000754665.1 Bison bison bison | reverse complement strand
TAGATGCCCAGGACCTTGGTGGGCTGCAAAGACGAGGGAAGAGGAGGACAGGTGAGGAGCAGTGCCACGGCAGGCTCTGGGAGGAAGGCAGGTGAGGAGGAGCACCACAGCAGGCTCTGGGAGGACGGGAAGCAGAGCAGAGGGAACCCTGGGGGCTGTATGCCTACGAGGGGCTGTGTTCACGAGTACGGGACAGTGAGCCCTGCAGCCACTTGGTTTAGCACTTGGCGGGGCACAGCCCCGGTAAAATGAGGGTTGTGGGGAGCAACCAAAATAAGGTGGGTGCTGCGCAGACAGAGGGGCAGGAATGCAAGATTGAACTGTCCTTTTCTTTCTGCTGCATTCATCTGAAAATGAAGAAAAAAGCAGCTTCTTGTTAAGTCGCTTGTTTTTCAAAACTGACCAGAAAGCCCCAAGGAGCCTGTGTCACCTTGGGACTTACAGGCCTTGAGCCCCAGCCGCCTGCCAGTCAGCAAGCTGAGGAGCGAGGAAGTCAACTCGAGCTGGAGAGGAAAAGGGCGCCCCTGAGGCCCCAGGGCAGCAAACTGGCCGCCTGCTGCTCTGCTCCCAGGTGGTAAAGCGAGTCCGGTGGCGCCGAAAAAGCTGAGGTCCTGCCCTTCTCGCCAGGTTACCTGAACGGGGGCAGCATGGTGTCTTTTAACAGCCCCGGCTCTGAACTGGCCTAGAACTCTGCCTTTGCAGATCGGAAGAGCGT
>NW_011445717.1:0-715 GCF_000754665.1 Bison bison bison | reverse complement strand
CCCCATGAACTGTAACCAGCCAACCGCCTCTGTCCATGGACTTCTCCAGGCAAGAGTACAAGAGTAGGTAGCCATCCCTCTCCAGAGAATCTACCTTACCCAGGGATTGAATTTCAGTCTCCTGTGTCTCCTGCATTGCAGGAAAATTCTTTACCGCTGGGCCACTAGGTAAGCCCCAAAGGTGACAAATTTTCATGTTTAATCTTTTTTAACTTTTTACGTATTTGACATGAATCACATGCTTTTACTTATTAAATTACTTTTTTTCTGAATTTATGTTATAATCTCCCTTTCATGGAAGAGAACTCTTCTGTTACCTGTTCTCAATTTGTACATCTGAACATTATGAACTTTAGATGGCAAGCAGTCTCTCAATCTTCTCCACAAATAGCTTTGCAAAAATAATAGCATTATCTGGGATATACCCTCAATACAAACAACTTATATAAATAAGTATATAGTTGTTGACAATAAATGAACTTCTCAGCATTGAACAACCTTGTGTACATTATAGACATTTTTACTTGAAAATCTAAAATCCTGAAACCTAATTATTGCAGTTGATTATTCAAATGTCTAACTCAAGGGCCTCTTGATTTATAAGAACACAAGTGGAATGAAGCAAATGTCTCATGTAGGGTTTTTTTTTTTTTTCTGAACTGTTTGCAGAGCTCAGTCAGTTCTTTTAGAGGTTGTTTTTTTTTTTTTTTTTTTT
>NW_011445716.1:0-715 GCF_000754665.1 Bison bison bison | reverse complement strand
TGTTGATTCTGGAAAGACCAGAATCTGGAAAGGCAGGATGGAACAGTTCAGGAAAACAGATGTTTTTCTTTGGCTATTGTTCCTGAAGTTACTTAAATGAGACTCTTTGGCTATTGATCTGTATATATTGAGATTACAATAAAACATAATGGACCAGTTTCTTTTCCCCCTGGCTCATAGGATTGGCATTTTATTTCTTGGGAGTAATAAATCATGGTCTTGGATTTGGGGAAATATTCTAGGATCTGGATGGCAGCTGATTTAAGAGAGTGATGTCAGAAAGAAAGGCACAACTACGAGTGTGATGCCAGCGCTCACTGGGAGAATAGCAATTGCTGTTTAAAATATTAAACAAGGCAGGTTCCCTCTCCCGTTTTCAGTATCCAGTCCCACAGCAAGGTGGGTCAGAACCCCTCATCATCAGATTCACATTTCCCTTTCCACTGGCACTTACATTCTTTTATTTTTCCCCCCTGTGACAACCCTAGCTGCTCTGTTTATCTCTTAAATCTAATTTGCACTATGACATCAAGCTTTAATTTTTCAGGATTATTTTGCTTCTTTTGAAGCACCCATGGTGTGCCAAGCGTTGGATAAATTCGAAAAGATACAATTCCTGCTGTTGCTGGGTTCACACATTTAAAGAGATATGATAGGCAAAATACCCTGTAATTGGCAATAGGTAGTCCTCATGATTTTTTTTTTTTTTAGTTTT
>NW_011445715.1:0-715 GCF_000754665.1 Bison bison bison | reverse complement strand
GTATACATGCACACACACACACACACACATATGTATGTATGTATATATATGTATAAAATACAGCACAATTTCTCATTTGTCTTAAGAGTTCTTGGATAGCTTTTACTATGCAAGCTAGAACTTCTGTAATAAAAAGATTGCTGCTAAAGATAAAGCTTTCAAGGAAGAGTACTGTCAAATAGTTCTCTGGATTATCTTGGTTTTTATGAAAGACTGAAACTGTTCAGGATAAACCAGAGACTCTGGTAAGTGGGATCTCTCTATAAATGAAATAATGAAAACTGAAAACTGGCATTTATTTACATGAAAACATATTTATATTTTTTTCACAGTTTCCAGTGACTTTGGTCTAAACAAAAACAGGACATTAAAATTATTTTAAAAATCATGACTTATTTTTTATGCAAACTAATGCAAAATACATTCCCGACAAGAGAAATTACAAAGAAGTATATTAATACTATCAATAATGACTGTTACCCCCCACATTATTTTGCATGAATTGGAATTATGTTATTTCTTATCCCAATCAGAAAAAAGAATAAGATTTAATTTATAAGGCTTTAATAGATTGGACTTCCCTGATAGCTCAGTTGGTAAAGAATCCGCCTTCAATGAAGGAGGCCCTGCTTCAATTCCTGTGTTAGGAAGATCCGCTGGAGAAGGGATAGGCTACCCACTCCAATATTCTTGGGCTTCCCTTGTGGCTCAGCTG
>NW_011445714.1:0-715 GCF_000754665.1 Bison bison bison | reverse complement strand
GCCAGGCTCCTCTGTCCATGGAATTATCTAGGCAAGAACACTGGAGTGGGTTCTCATTTCCTTCTCCAGCGGATCTTCCCGACTCAGGGATTGAACTGTCTTCCCAAAGTTTGTTCGTGTTTTTCCACATCTTACAGAAACACTCGAATGAAATTTTTGGTCATCCCAATGCAACCAATTCCATCAACCTTGTTCCCTACCGAGTAGGCCAATATTTCTCAAGTGGTGGTACTAAAACCTCCTGCATTAAGCATGGGTGGAGCTTGTTAAAAATACAGATACTTTGTTAAGAATACACACCCAAGTTCTACTGAATTACCTGGGATGGGGGAGAATTCAACTCCCCATTTTTAACAAGGCAGATGATCCTCAATGCATTCTTAAGACTGAGAACCACTGAACTGGGACTAAGTTCAAGAAGACAAGTGCCCAGTATATTTCCTGCAACTGCTGAAAGGCTGATCTAAGGGAACCATAAACCGGGAGAAACAAGATGCAGCAGAAGGCAAACCACCTGTGCTTGAATTTGGGCACCTCAACCATTTCCACTCCGGCTCTACTTGAAACTTGTTTCCCCATCTGTAAAAATCTCACAGGCTTGTAGTGAGGATTAACCAGGAATGCAAATAAAGTAACAAATAGCACTTGCTCAATAGGCATCAATTTTCTTTCCCTTCCTTATGCAGTTTTTTTAAGCTCTTTGAGAACACCATTC
>NW_011445713.1:0-715 GCF_000754665.1 Bison bison bison | reverse complement strand
ATCTGACTTTTTCTGACACTGCTTTCTCTGTCTACATTAATGATCCCTTTGTGCCATAACCGTGCATAGTTACACTTTGACCTGTCCCAAACGGTTCACCTTTTCCTTTCTTACTACCTGTGCTCACAGGTGTTGCTCTCTCACCTCCATCACTGTTTATAATACTTTATCTATCCTTTACTCTTTAGTTCAAAGATGTAATCTCCCATGTGTTCTTTCCTTATCCCTTCATTTCAAGATGATCTTTTCTATCCCTGAGATCTTACAAACTTGTCCACTAGTCCTGTGATACTTTATACATATTGACTTCTGTAAGTCAAGGCATCTATATGTCTCTTTGCCCTCATCTATTAATTACATTTCTATAATACCATACTCCTCAGAATGTCTATCATCTTTCACCTGGACTGCTACAGTAGACTCCTGATTGGTCTTCCTACTGCCACGGCCTGCCACTTCCTTTCTTGTTCATTCTCCACCCAGAAACAAGGATGATTTCTTAAACAAAACACAGATATGGGCATGTCAGTCATTAAAATCAGTGAATGACACCACATTAGGATAAACCCCAACCTTTTTGAAGGTTTACAATGATTCATAAACTCTGGATTATGTCTGTATCTCTGGCTTTTTCTTTCTCCACTATCTTTCTTTACTATCTATGCACCAGGGGCATTTGATGAAATGTATTTTTTAGTATATTATATTCCTTCTT
>NW_011445712.1:0-715 GCF_000754665.1 Bison bison bison | reverse complement strand
CTTTCATTTCATTCTTTCTCTGTTTCTTTTCTCTCCCCCTTTCTTTCTCTTTCTTTCTCTTTCCTTTTGTGTCATTCATTCTTTCTCTTTCTGTGTCTGTCTTTTGCTTTCTCTTTCTTCTCCTTCCTTCTTTTCTTCCCATTTTTCTTTTTCTTTCTTCTGTTTTTGTAGGATTTTAGAGACAGCATTAATTTCCCACTGGGCAGGGCATGGGGCACCCTGCGGTGCCCATAATTTGCTCTGGGATTCCTGATGTGGGTCCCAGTAACTCTGCCCCTCTGCAGCGGCTGAAGGAGAGACAGTGGTTACACTGTACACGGGACTCACAAGCACTTTGGGGACCCCTTTAATTTACCCCTCCTGTGCCACATTACACAGGGTAACGACCACCTCCGCCTTTCTAGGTGATAAAACTGAGACTTAGGGCCATGACAGGGCTCCCCATGGTCACGTGGCCAGTCTGCCCAGGAGGGAGGAAGCTGAGATCTGAACCCAGGCCATTCATTTCCGGCTGCCTAACTGGAGGCTCCAGTGCGTCCGGGGGAGGGTCACAGGCAGTGAGCAGTCTGGAGGGGCCTGGCCACACACCCCTGCCCTGCTGGACCAGGACGTGCTCGGGGACAGTCACCACCTGCCCCACCGGCGCTGTTCCGGGGTTTGATGTCTGAAGTTCGGGGGTCACGGAAAGGGCGGGAGCCTGAGTGGGAGGGCGGGG
>NW_011445711.1:0-715 GCF_000754665.1 Bison bison bison | reverse complement strand
TTCAACCTAAGAGCCTAAGCCTTTTCTGATGAGGGTTATTTTGAAATAATTAAAATCTTATCTAAGTATTTGTGAGGTTAAATATTAATTTCCATGAGTTTCTTCACATATGGTAATTGAAAATATCAAAGCTTTTTAAATTAAGAGGATCATCTCCAGGAAAACCATATCCAAAGTTTGTTAAATAAGAATTACAATAACTAATTCATCTTGCAATCATTTTTATAAATTCAAACATTCAAAAATTGAACTAAAAAGCACAAAGTTAGAAGAAAATGGGAAGAAGATAATGGTATTGTTTTATAAGAATCAAGGAGAAAGCAAGGAACCTGACTGTTCAATGAGTAGTGAACTCATTCAGATTCTCAAAGGGTACTGCTATCATCTGAGAAGAAAGAGATAATTTACATCAAACAGAATTTCAGAGAACTTTCAGCAAAATTCTTCCTTGGACTTACTATCTGGGTCACAAAGACAGGAAATAAATTGAAATTTAGAAATAATAAGCTGAATGACATAAAGAGGTTATCACAAATACATGCTGAAAGCAGTGACTTCTCAACCTAAAAGCTTTATTAAGTAAATTATAACTACAGAAAACGTCTTCACATATCTCTGTGTTGTTATGCTGCCTGAAACTGGTGTATGTGTGTGTCTGTGCACATGCACATTTGTGTGTGCACACACGCCCATATGGGCAAGTACACCTGAGCAC
>NW_011445710.1:0-715 GCF_000754665.1 Bison bison bison | reverse complement strand
GTTCACCAAAGGGAAGTATAATTAGTTCTGCAAATAACTTTAGCAAAGTTTTAGGAAAGTTTTTACTGCACGAGGAATAACAATGACATAAGAAGTGGTCTTTAACGGCCGCAGACTTCCCAAGGGGTGGCCTGGGACCCTGCAGCTCTGTAGGGCACTCGCACAAGCAGCAGCCAGGATGGCAATTCTTTTCTCCTCTCTCCTTCCCTGTAGCAATTCTGAGGAGTATCTCTTGATGCTGAGCACCAGGGAAGAGCCCTCATACTCTGTCTCCGCTCAGGTTTTTCCCTGTTGCCTCCTGTTTGGCTTTGAGCAAGTTAATCTCTCTTAGCCTCTGGATTCTGCCTGGCACCACAGCAGTCAACCAGCGTCATTCCCTTCTCCCTCCACAGAAACCCATGTTCAACTGCAATGGAAGTCAGTAGAAAATGCAGGTTGGAAATTCTGATTTTTCACTCTACAGAGAATCTCCCAAGAATGTATCTGTTTTGTACATAAAAGGAGTATCTCTAACCCCAAGTGAATACTGGTCTTTCCAGAAATCAGGCGGTTAATTCAGGGCCTGCCTTTTGGAAGGGATGATGTCATTGTTTGGGCTTTGTATTTATCAGTCACCGAGGAAACTCAATAATGAGGAAATATAAACTAGGTGTGTAACTGCACTGACCTCAGATAAGCTGGGGTGTGGGCTGGCCTTACATGAACGAACAGATCC
>NW_011445709.1:0-715 GCF_000754665.1 Bison bison bison | reverse complement strand
GGAGGCACAGGGGCATGATGGCAATGCCATGGTGTCAGGATACTACCCGGGGTTTGGATCCTCTGGTGGGGGAAAGGTAGCAGCAGCAGGCGGCATGACAGGAAAACACTTCGCACCAAGTCCCCTGGATATACATCATATGGTTATGAAGGCAGTAGGTGATAGGATTGGCTATCTATACATTGTTCTAGCTGATGGTTAAGTAAGTGATTTTCCAAGGGTAGACTGTAATGTTGACAGGTACATGATGGATAAGGAATGGCACCATCTGTTACAGCAAGGGACACCAAAAGGCTGCAAAGCAGCCTGCACATAACAGATAACTAAATACTAGCAAAAGGTTTTCTCCCCATCTTTGGATTGTCATGGCTATAGCAACTGAGCCTATCATGAAGGGGGGTCAGCTATACTGTGGAGAAATTTAGTTAGTAGGGAGAATTGATCATAAGTGACATCTAATAAGAATGAGGCTTTCCACTACAGTGAGATAATAGAGAGCTAACCACAGCTTCTGACCCAAACCCCAGTCCTTGGGTGTGACTGAAGCTAGTCCTGTAGTGAAGAGCACAGCAGCAATACCAATCAGGGATAGAGTCCAGGGTTGACAATGAAAATCCATTGATATTTTGATAGCGGGATCCTCAAGCTTCCACTGTACATTGACCAGCCAGCTGCCAGAATGTGGCTGGAGCAAGGCTGAAGAATCCTCAAGCTT
>NW_011445708.1:0-715 GCF_000754665.1 Bison bison bison | reverse complement strand
GCCATAAGGGTGGTATCATCTGCATATCTGAGGTTATTGATATTTCTCCCGGCAATCTTGATTCCAGCTTGTGCTTCCTCCAGCCCAGTGTTTCTCATGGTATACTCTGCATATAAGTTAAATAAGCAGGGTGACAATATGCCTAGTGCCATATTATTCTTAGGAAAGTGAAGTTTTGTCCATTCATTATTCATTCATTCATGAAATGCTATTAAATAGCAACTTGTATGTGACACTGTTTCAGGCAGAGATGTGAAGATAACTAACATTGCTTCTCAAGGAGCTTGCAGACTCTTAGGGAAGCATACAGATAAGGATGAGAAATACCCTGGAAGATCATAAAACCATTCATTCAGTTTTGTTAATTCATGTAAGGAACAGGTGCATCGTAGTTTTGATGACCTAGGTGCTGATGCTGTGATTGTAATGGGATATCAAGAGCAATGCAACTTGGTTCATTCCCTAAAATTGCTCAGTAGATTTCCTGGAGATGAGAAAGAAAGACAAGTAGGAAAAGAATTCTGAGAAGATGAGGAAGGAAATGAGGTTGCAGGCAGTCCAAGGAAAATCCAATATCTCTGGGTGGTACTGAGGTCTTGATGTCATCCCTGGGTTGGTGATGGTATCCAGCCATACCATTGACAATCCCTGCCATCTTGGCCAATGCTCTTTCCACTTCTTAATCTCAATTTCCTCAAGTGCCCAAATAAGGAAG
>NW_011445707.1:0-715 GCF_000754665.1 Bison bison bison | reverse complement strand
TGGCTTTATGAATTTGACTATGCTGTGTACTGTGTGTGAGTGGAATCACACCGTAGTTGTCTTTTTGTGATTGGAATTTTTCATTTAACATAATGTGTTCTAGGTTCATCCGTGTTGTAGCATGTGTGTGAATTTCCTTCCTTGTTAAGGCTGAATAAAGTACTACGTTTTGTATATCCATTTATCCAACTTGTGTTGCTTCCACTTTTTGGCTATTGTCAAGAACGCTGCTAAGAAACATAGATGTCCAAATATCTCTTGGAGTCCTTTCTTTTAATTTTTTTAAGTATGTATCCATAAGTGGAATTGGTATATCATGTGGTAACTCTATTTGTAACTTTTTGAGAAATTGTCATCCTGCTTTCTATAGCATCCTGCTTTCATTTTGCATTCCTACCAGTAGTGCACAAGGGTTCTAATTTCTCTGCATCCTCACCAACATTTGTTATTTTCAGACGTTCTGATAATATCCACTGTAATGCACATGAAGTGATATCTCATGTGGTTTTTCTCTATCATCTCTCTAAAGATTCCTGATGTTGAGTATCTTTTCACGTACTTATTGGCCACTTGTATATCTTCTTTGGAGAGATGTCTACTTAACTCCTTTGTCCATTTTTCAATTGGATTGTTTTCTTCTTGCTGTTTGCCAGTTGTAAGAGTTCTTGATATATTTGGGGCATGAACCCCTTATCAGATACATAATTTGCAAATA
>NW_011445706.1:0-715 GCF_000754665.1 Bison bison bison | reverse complement strand
GGGCTGCTGTCTAGGGGGTTGCACAGAGTCGGACACGACTGAAGCGACTTAGCAGCAGAGTCAGGAATAAGGCCTGGCACATACCAAATGTACTGAGTCAATCCATCATACTACAGTTTACAGACCAAAGGAAATACTCCCATTCCCACAGTCCTCCTGCTTTGTGCTCTCTCCTCTGCTTATAATACCATTTCTGCTGGTTAAATCATAACCCCTCAATGCTCAATTTAAATACCACCAGTATGAGGCCATTCTTAATCATCCCAGGAGGAAGTCTTTCCCTAGACTACTCTCATGGTACACTGTGTGAACAACTCTTTAGCACTTATCAGTTTTCTCTCTTCTATTTTGTGAACAACTTGAGGAAGTTACCATACCACTCACTACTCAAGACTAGACTATTACCTGACAGCATTGTTTCTTGAATCTATGTATACATGATTCTCAAAAACGGAATGTTAGCCTTGATAACCAAAAGCACTGCAATGCTGTGGCAGTCTTTGCTAGGATTAGCTCTGTATGAAGGCACAGTCCCACCTGCAGTGGGGCCAGGGATAGACATGGAAGAGGCCCTGTGAGTAGAGTTTGCCTGTGTGCACAAGTTCCCCCAGTTACGGGCCATGCCCTCAACTTTTACCAGTCACGTCACATAGGGTGGGATTTGGACCTCGGTTTAAGGCACTTAGGAGAAGCAGTAATAATACCTTAAAGGACT
>NW_011445705.1:0-715 GCF_000754665.1 Bison bison bison | reverse complement strand
TTTCTGGTATAAATCCCACTTGACTATGGTGTATGATTCTTTAAATGTATTGTTGGATTTGGTTTGCTAAGATTTTGTTGATGATATTCGCCTCTGAATTCATCATTGATATGGGCCTGTGATTTTCTTTTTTGAATATCTTTGTCTGGTTTTGATATCAGGGTGATGCTTGTCCCAGAATGAGTTTGGAAACATTCTTCCCCTCTTAATTTTGTAGAATAGTTTAAGGAGAGGCATTAACTCATCTATTGGGTAGAATTCACCTATGAAACTATCTGGTCTTGGATTTTTGTTTGTTGGGAGTTTTTTTTAAATAACTGATTCAGTTTCATTACTGGTAATTTGGTCTGTTCATACTTTCTACTCTTCCTGGTTCAGTCTTGGAAGATTCTCTGTTTCTCAGGATTTTTCCGTTTCTTCTAGGCTGTTCCTTTTATTGGCATATAGTGCTTGTAGTGGTGTCTTATGATCCTCTGTGTATCTATGGCATAGATTGTAACTTCTGCTTTTCTATTTATGATTTTATTACTCATTCTTCTTTTCCTAGTTCCTTTAGGTATAATGCTGTGTTGTTTATTTGAGATTTTTCTTGCATGCTGAGACCAGCTTTATCACCCTAAACTTCCCTTTTAGAATTGCTTTTACTGTATCTCATAGATTTTGGATCACTGTTTTTGTTTTCATTTGTCTCTAGGTATTTTTTATTTTCTCTGTG
>NW_011445704.1:0-715 GCF_000754665.1 Bison bison bison | reverse complement strand
GCCCAAGAATCCTGGAGTGGGTAGCTTGTCCCTTCTCCAAGGGATCTTCCCGACTCAGGAGTCAGACTGGGGTCTCCTGCATTGCAGGCAGATTCTTTACCAACTGAGCTATCAGGGAAGCCCCCGGTTCCATAAACACAACTTTTATTCTTTTTAAAGACATTATCACTGCCTTTGGAGTAACAGTGTCTCACGGCCTGGTGGGTTGATAGAGAACGTAAGGAGCAAAGACAAGCGTGTCAAATCGTGCTGTCTTTTTGGACACGGGCAGGCAGCTATTCCCCAGGACGAGCGGCTTTGTCTCCTGTGATCATGCGCGTATGACGATCATCTGGGAGCACACACCTGCTAGCTTTAATACAAGGGCAGTGCTTATAGCAAAGGAATTCCACCCTTTATGGTCCTTAATGGGATCCTCCTGGCAGCTGTGGGAGCTGGGTTCCTATTTAGAAAATTGCCCAGAACGCACTCTCCTTTTCCCAAGAGAAAGAATTGGCTCTTATCTACTGTGTTTTTTTTTTTTTTAAGTGCATTCACATTTTATTTCCAGAGCTACTGTGAGCATTCAGAGCTACTTTTGGTCAGCAGTGCTAAAGCCAAACAAATGCAAATTCTGTAACCCTTATGTACAATATGATAAATAACAATGTGTGTGTGTGTGTGTGTATGTATATGTGTGTGTGTCTGTGTGTATGTGTCTGTATGTGTGTATGTG
>NW_011445703.1:0-715 GCF_000754665.1 Bison bison bison | reverse complement strand
TGTTGATTCTGGAAAGACCAGAATCTGGAAAGGCAGGATGGAACAGTTCAGGAAAACAGATGTTTTTCTTTGGCTATTGTTCCTGAAGTTACTTAAATGAGACTCTTTGGCTATTGATCTGTATATATTGAGATTACAATAAAACATAATGGACCAGTTTCTTTTCCCCCTGGCTCATAGGATTGGCATTTTATTTCTTGGGAGTAATAAATCATGGTCTTGGATTTGGGGAAATATTCTAGGATCTGGATGGCAGCTGATTTAAGAGAGTGATGTCAGAAAGAAAGGCACAACTACGAGTGTGATGCCAGCGCTCACTGGGAGAATAGCAATTGCTGTTTAAAATATTAAACAAGGCAGGTTCCCTCTCCCGTTTTCAGTATCCAGTCCCACAGCAAGGTGGGTCAGAACCCCTCATCATCAGATTCACATTTCCCTTTCCACTGGCACTTACATTCTTTTATTTTTCCCCCCTGTGACAACCCTAGCTGCTCTGTTTATCTCTTAAATCTAATTTGCACTATGACATCAAGCTTTAATTTTTCAGGATTATTTTGCTTCTTTTGAAGCACCCATGGTGTGCCAAGCGTTGGATAAATTCGAAAAGATACAATTCCTGCTGTTGCTGGGTTCACACATTTAAAGAGATATGATAGGCAAAATACCCTGTAATTGGCAATAGGTAGTCCTCATGATTTTTTTTTTTTTTTGGTCT
>NW_011445702.1:0-715 GCF_000754665.1 Bison bison bison | reverse complement strand
GAATCCCAGGGACGGGGGAGCCTGGTGGGCTGCCGTCTGTGGGGTCACACAGAGTCAGACACGACTGAAGTGACTTAGCAGCAGCAAAGATGAGTTAGATAAAGTAGGTCCTAAAGGCTTTAATAATAAAGGAAAAAGATAAACTAGACTTTATCCAAATTAAAAAAAAAAACAAAAACTTGTTTTTCAAAAGACTTCAGATTTGCTAGACCTATGTATCTCTATTTCTATCTCTATATATCTGAAAATGGAGTAGTTGTTCTGATTGTATATAGAATGCTTACATCTCAGTAAGACAATCCAACCAAAACAAAATATCTGAAGAAATATTTCATAAAAAGATATATGAATGAGCAGTAAGCATACAAAGAGGTGCTTGTCTTTTGTTCACTCAAATAATAAAATATAAAAGCCACAATATGCTACCACTGTACAAACACTAGAATGGCTAAATTTAACAATACTGACAATATCAAGTTTTGGAGAGGATCTGAAGCAAATGAAGCCCTCATACCTTGGTGGGATGTAACACCTTAGGAAACATTTTCTTCCTACTGTTAAAAATACTCTTATAGTACAACCACTCCCAGATGAAATGAAAACCTGCACAAAGGCATTTACATGAAAATTAATAGCAGTGTTACTCATAATAGCTTCAAACTAAAAACAACCTGAATATCCAACCAATCCCTATGTTAAAGTTACTTTTTTGAAG
>NW_011445701.1:0-715 GCF_000754665.1 Bison bison bison | reverse complement strand
CTTCCTGATTTTCTTTGATTCTCCTTCTTTCTCTTCCCAAAACCCCTGTAGTAGTAGTAGCAGTGTTAGTTGCTTAGTCGTGTCCAACTCTTTGCGACCCTATGGACTGTAGCCCGTCAGGCTCCTCTGTCCATGGAATTCTCCAGGCAAGAATACCAGAGTAGGTAGCCATTCCCTTCTCCAGGGGATCTTCCCAACCAGGGATCAAACCCACATTGCAGGCAGATTCTTTATTGTCTGAGCCACCAGGAAGGGCCTTAAACCCCCTCACCTATTCTCAGCTATGGGTGACAGTATCCTCACTCATCGTGTGAAGTTTGTCTGCTCCCCTGGGCCAGGAGCCAGGACCACATAACCTGCCTCCTCTGTGATGCCCCAACTTCCCCCACGACTCTGGCCCCTGCTCCTCCATCTCTACCCCACCCCATCCTCCTTGATCGGTCCCTTCTCACTCCATTACCTTCCTTTCTCTGCTGACCCTCCTCTCCTCAACCCTATTCCCCCCAGGAGCGGAATGCAGAGAATGCCATCGAGGCTCTGAAGGAATATGAACCCGAGATGGGGAAGGTCTACCGGGCTGACCGCAAGTCAGTACAGAGGATCAAAGCTCGGGATATTGTTCCTGGAGACATCGTGGAGGTGGCTGGTGAGTGATGGGAACGAGTGGTCCAGGATGGGTTTTGAGGCCAAGAAGATGTGTGTGGGGAGGGTGGGG
>NW_011445700.1:0-715 GCF_000754665.1 Bison bison bison | reverse complement strand
GCTCCTCCGTCCATGGGATTTTCCAGGCAAGAGTACTGGAGTGGGGTGCCATTGCCTTCTCCATAATAAGCATGTTAGACATGTGGAAATAAATGCCAATAGTCAGCTAAAAGAATTAAGTGATTACCACTAGGGAGCGTAAATGAGAGAAGGGAGAGGGCTGTGTTCTCCTAAGCCTTCCAAAGCTTTTGTGCACATAACTTGGATTTTAAAGCAGCACTTTTCACAAGAGTCAGAAACAACTGAAATGTCCACCGACAGAGGACTAGATAAAGATGTGGTACACAGATACAATGGTATATTACACAGCCATAAATAGAATGAAATAATGCCAGTGGATCTAGAGATTATCATACTAAGTGAAGTAAGTCAGAAAGACAAAGACAAATATCACATAGTATCACTTATATGTGGCATTTAAAATATGGCACAAAACCTATTTAAGAAACAGAAACAGATTCATAGACACAGAGAACAGATTTGTGGTTGCCAAGGAGGGGAGAGGGACAGAGATGGACTAGGAGGGGGTTGGCAGGTGCAAACCATTTTGTACAGAATGGATAGACAACACCCTACTGTACAGCACAGAGAACTATACTCAATATTCTGTGATAAGCCACAATGGAAAAGATTATAAAAAAAGAATGTATATATGTGTATAACTGAGTCATATACAGCAGACAGGCACAACACTGTAAATCAACTATGTTTCAAG
>NW_011445699.1:0-715 GCF_000754665.1 Bison bison bison | reverse complement strand
TTTTATTAGTTATGGATTCTTATTAGCTATAGTTTATCTTTTAATGGATCTAGTTGGAATCGATTTTACCATTAAATCACCAGGTCCCACAAAACCATCCTTACTCTGCATATGCAAGGATGATTATGAATATAATGAAAACAATCACATCAATACCAGATAACATGTTGGTCTTAGAAGAAAGAATGAAAATTCTATGACTAATAAGCCACAGCTAGGACTTATTATGAGGTTCCCATTCTAATGATGTTGTAATTCCTTGGATTCTCCCTAAATGCTCATTGCACAGTCAGGAGACAAGTATGACATGGAGTGTTAGCTTGACAGTTGGCTCTCTCCTTTACTCAAGATTCAGGACATGACTACTAGCTTTTAGACCTCTATTATCTGAATTTATTTGAGATATGTTCTCCAAATGATTATGATTGATTTCTAAATAGTATTACTGTGAGAAATACATTTAATCAACTGTACATTTAATACATTTAATTAAATGTCTAGCTTATGGCCATTTAGACACCATACTAGGACAAATCAAATGCATTTTTCTTCCCCAATTTAGAGCCAATTATTAAAAAATACACCAAGATCATTGATGGAGTGCCTGTGGAGATAACTGAAAAAGAAACAAGGGAAGAACGAATCATTACAGGTAGTCTTTAATTCAATACTATAGAACACTGTGTGTGTGTGTGTGTGTGTGTGTGTGCATTCA
>NW_011445698.1:0-715 GCF_000754665.1 Bison bison bison | reverse complement strand
TTCACAGATGCTGGTCGGGGTCCTTGGCTAAGAGGGGACTCTGCCTTGGGCCCGCCGGTGTAATAAACTGCACTCCACTATCTGCACTGTCCTTCTGAGAGAGTTTGTTCCACAGAACACATGGCTACAACACAGCCTTATACCAAGGACACAGGACAAAAATTTCTGGAATTAACCAAGCCCCAAAGCAACTGCTACCATGAGCCTCCTGATCTAAACCAGCCAGTTCCCTGACCATATGTTAGGTAAAATAACCACCTTAGAGCATTCTAACCAATCATCTAATGCCACCCTTCCAGTAGGAATTTTCCTGTCTTGAGGCTGCTTAAAATACAAAATTTGGATACTAGTTCATGAAAGGGGCTGACTCTCCCTTGAGCTGGCCCACTATTCTAATAGCATCTCCCACTTTAGCAAACTCTTTTCTCCTCTCATTCTGCCTCGTGTCTGGAAATTCTTTTCCAACCCACCCACAGACCACAACAGATATAACCACTATAACCATTTTGAGCATTTATTTTTTTAAAAAATATCTTGCTAGATAGATAATTTCACAGAATTGAGGTCATCAAAATGTGTAATTTTAGCTATTTTTCTTTTTGCTCAGACACTCATTCATGTGTGGCTTTTTGTGACCCCATGGACTGTATCCCACCAGGCTCCTCTGTCCATGGGATTTTCCAGGCAAGACTACCAGAATGAGTTGACATTTTCT
>NW_011445697.1:0-715 GCF_000754665.1 Bison bison bison | reverse complement strand
TTCAATTATGCATATATGAGGGCACCTGATATTTTACATGGCTAACTCATACTCTGTATATCTTTTTCAGTCTTTTTTTTTTTCTCTTGTGTTTGATTTTGGATAATTTGTCCTGATGTCTTCAAATTTAGTAGGATTTTCTTCTGTGCCTAATCTGTTGTTAATCCCACACAACATTAATTTCATCTTTATAAATCTGATGTAGATCATTGTATTTTCAATCTTTCTCACTGTGTTCATGCTTTCCTCCAACTTACTAATTATACACTTTATATATTTCTTTATATTTCTAGTAGATGAAACCTTGCTTATTTGTCATTTCTTGGTTTGTTTCTAATTCACTTTTTTCTTCATCATTATTCATATATTCCTGCTTCATTCCATACCTACTGATTTCATATTGAATGCCATATATTTTGATTTTACATATTTGAGTTCTGGATATTTTTTATAACACTAAGAATTTAGGAGGTTTGTTCTGAGATGAGGTTAGGTTATTTGGAAACAGTGTAATAATTTCAAGTTTTGTTTTTAAACTCTTAGAACAACTTGCAGTCTAGGACCAAGTCATCCCACTACTAAGGCAGTAGTAGTGTTTTGTAGTATTTGCCTGATGCCCTCAAGTATTAGGAAGTCTTTTCACTCTGGTTACTGGAACACAGACTGGAGTTCCCTTCACCAGGTGAACTCCAGGAATTTTTTTTTCTTCTAATTT
>NW_011445696.1:0-715 GCF_000754665.1 Bison bison bison | reverse complement strand
TGTTAGGTCCATACCATTTCTGTCCTTTATCGAGCTTATCTTTGCATGAAATGTTCCTTTGGTATCTCTTATTTTCTTGAAGAGATCCCTAGTCTTTCCCATTCTGTTGCCCCTTAGAGGAAGGCAATTCTAGACAGACCCAGACATTTGGAAAGCATAAAAGGAAGAGGAGAATTTGAGGAACAGAGTATGTGAAAAATGGTTGGAATGCCAGGAGGGTATTCTGGTCAATCCAGATTAAGTTTTCTGTGCTTCTCCAGATTAAGTTTTCTGTGCTTCTCCAGACATGGATGTGTGCAGGGGCTGGGGGGATGGGGGTGACTCATTGGTTTGC
Source organism: Bison bison bison (assembly GCF_000754665.1). Classification (NCBI taxonomy): domain Eukaryota; kingdom Metazoa; phylum Chordata; class Mammalia; order Artiodactyla; family Bovidae; genus Bison; species Bison bison. The sequence goes on along the minus strand of NW_011445696.1, from coordinate 381 downwards.
TCCTGGTCACTGAAATGGCTTGGAAGGCAACTGAAATCAGGCTGGATGCCACAGCAGTGAGGACTTCAGATAAGGGTGATGTCCTGTCTAATGAACAAGGGAGGAGCCGACTCATTAGAAAAGACCTTGATGCTTGGAAAGATTGAAGGCAGGAGGAGAAGGGGGTGACAGAGGATGAGATGGTTGGATGGCTTCACTGACTCAACAGACATGAGTTTGAGCAAGCTCTGGGAGACGGCGAAGGACAGGGAAGCCTGGCGTGCTGCAGTCCATGGGGTCAGAAAGAGTTGGACACAACTTATGGACCGAACAACAACAATGAACATGGAGATGGTGGCAAGGATGCTGACACCTCACACAGAGAAAGCTAAACTCTCCAGG
>NW_011445695.1:0-715 GCF_000754665.1 Bison bison bison | reverse complement strand
TTGTGTACCTGGAGAGACTAGAGTAGATCTCTGACTTCAGGCATATATGGCTCCCAGGACTACAGTGATGACATTAAAAACCTTTCCTCTAATTGTCTAACCTGTGTATTAGACAATTACTCTGGTGGCTTCTGGTGAACCAAGTTTCCTAATATTCATGCCATGTGTAGCCCCCTCCAACACTCAGTCTGAACTTGGATATGCAGTTTGTTTTGGCCAATTGGACATTAGCCGGTGTGGTACAAGTAGAAGCTTGATTAACTGCTTGCACACTGGGGCTGGCCTTCTTGGAACCTAGTCACCTAGCTGTGAAGAAGCTCTAGGCTAGACTATTGAAGGATGAAAGGCCACTTGGAAAGAGACCTTGGAGGATGAGGCCATCACAGACATTCTGGCCATCTCAGACAGGCTCTCAACTGAATGCAGCCACATCAGTGACCTCAGCTGTCACTGTGGTAACAAAACTGCTCATCTCAGCCCAGAGAATCATGAGAAATAATAAACACTGTATTAGGATACTAAGTTTGGGGTCATGTTGTTATGTGGCCATAGATAAAACTACTACACCCTAAGTGCTGGCAAGACAGCTGCCAACAGTTCCAGGCTCATAAATCCCAGTGGACCTAGAGTACCTCTTTTCCATAGGATTGACTTATTTAGCTAATACAAGTTGCTACTCATCTTGGAACCAGTCACTGTGGCCAGGAGGTGAAGA
>NW_011445694.1:0-715 GCF_000754665.1 Bison bison bison | reverse complement strand
TTTTTTTTTTTTAATAAAAGGATAAGGGGAATATATTCACCTTCCAAGGGTTATTATAAAGAGATTTTTATAAAGACCATAACAAACCCCATGTCCCATAAAGCAGGCATGTATTTTCAGAAAGGTAGTTACCAAGGTTTGGTTCACTGTTTTTTCACTGTGGCCAATTGTAAAGTCTTTGAGGGAAACAGAATATTTTATTTCTGTGTCTGACTCAAGATTTTCCTCTTCTGTGTGGTGACTGAGAACAAAATCGGGCATTGTTGGTTTGCAATCAGAATCTAGGCCTTCAGGGGAGCAAGTCCTAACAGCTTCAGCTGCCAGCTGTCAGAGTGGAGATGGAAATACTGTCGGGGACTTGGCACTGGCCTTCGACTCAGAAACTGCTCTTCTAGTGTGAACTGGAGACCCTGTGGAATGAGACTGCAGTTGTTCGGGTCTATTTAAGTCTTCACGTTTATGCATTCCGTCTTCCAAGGACTGAGAGGTCCTCATAACACCACCAGTCGGTTAATGAGATGTAACTGAGAATAGAGGCTGTGGTGTTGAAGCCTAACCTCGCCTCATCCGGGCAGATCTGTAAAATCTTGGTGACTGGCTGTGTCCTACTCTTTGCAGCCCCATGGACTGTAGCCCACCAGGCTCCTCTGTCCACAGAATTCTCCAGGCAAGAATACTGGAGTGGGTTGCCATTTCCTGCTCCAGGGGACCTTCC
>NW_011445693.1:0-715 GCF_000754665.1 Bison bison bison | reverse complement strand
TGTGTGTGTGTGCGTGTGCGTGTGTGTGCGTGTGTATGTGTGTATGTGTGTGCGTGTATGTGTGTGCGTGTGTGTGTGTGAGTGCTGCCTGGACCACAGGGTCGGCTCTGATTGGAGGATCTCACTTTATATTGTTTGACTCCCTTTCAGAGAGTGAAAGGGAAGGCTGATACTTGTGCTGCCCCCTAGGAACTGTGTCTTAAACAGTAAAATCAAGGAGAAAAGATGGTGGCCCCGTGATCCAGCAATCCCACTCCCGGGCACAGATCCAGAGAAAACTGATTCAAAAAGGCGTATGCTCCCCAGTATTCACAGCAGCACTGTTTACAGTAGCCAAGATGTGGGAGCAACCAACTGTCCAACAACAGGGGAGTGGACAGAGAAGAGGTGGTGCGTTTATAAACGGAATAGTACTCAGCCATAAAGAGAGTAAACAATGCCATTTGCAGCAACATGGGTGGGCCGAGAGCGTGTCCTACTCAGTGAAGGAAGTCAGAGAGAGACAAATGTCGTATGGTGTAACTTATATGTGGCATCTAAAAAACTATCTTGTTTATAAAACAGAAACAGGCTCACAGACATAGAAAACAAGCTTGTGGTTACCAAAGGGGGAAGTGGGGCATAAATCAGGAGTCTGGGATTAACAGACATGCCTCCCTTTATGTAAAGTGGATGAACAAGGCATGGTGTACAGCACAGTAGGTCTGTGCGCAAG
>NW_011445692.1:0-715 GCF_000754665.1 Bison bison bison | reverse complement strand
TGCAGTTCATGGGGTCACAAAGAGTCAGACATGACTGAAGTGACTGAGCACACACACAAAAATTTACCGAAGAGTTTTTTAAAATGTGACATCCCCAGAGTTAAATCTTGGGGAATTTTTTGGCTTGTTGTCTTAATATTAGAAATTCTGAGGTTGGGGTAAAACCTTACTCTGACCTCCGTCCTTACTTCTGACTTGTGGTGTTGGTGCTGGCAAGGGTAAGCAGACAGATCTAGGATGGTAAAAAAGCCTTCTTATTTGGTTTCTGATTTCTTTGAGTCACCATACATTCAGGAGTTTTAAGCCACATAAAAAATTATAATCCTGACCCTCAAAATATTTTCTCCGACTCTTTTCTCTTTACTTTTTGAAACAGTAGTCTTGCCCAACTGTATCTCCTTCCTTCCTATTAACTTCTAATAGGCTGACCCCTACAATTTCACTGACTTTGTGCCAGCAAAAATCCCCAAGTTTATTAGCCTCTTTTAAATCTCCATCTTAGTTTTCCTGTGCCCTATTTTATATTTCTAAACCAGTCTTCTTCCCGTCTGGAGTATTCTCCTCTCTCTTGACCTTCTCCTACCCGTGTGGCTATTTCTTTTTGGCCTTGTAAAGTGCCTCTCTTTACCTTTTAGAGATTATTCTTTTGTGTATTTCTCTAGGTTTTCTCTCCTTTTTCTGGTGATCTCATTCATCCTGAGGTTTCCACTATATG
>NW_011445691.1:0-715 GCF_000754665.1 Bison bison bison | reverse complement strand
CCATACCATCCCTCTGGGTCATCCCAGTCCCCCAGCCCCAAGCTTCCTGTATCGAACCTGGACTGGCAATTCGTTTCTTATATGATAGTGGTGTTATCTTTAAAATATTATGCTACTGAAATAATCTAGATACAAAAAGTATAGGTTATTTGATCCCATCTCTCAGAAATTTTATAAAATATAAATTAAATCAATAATTGTAGAAAGTACTTCAGATAGTCCTTGTATCCTGGGGTGGAGTAGGGTAGTGTATCTACTTTGAAAATGTGCAAGCAAAAAATTAGAGGCAAAGGAATTTATCTGTTTGTGTGTATTTGTGGACACAATGATAGTACATTTGTCCAAACTGAGTTATACATATTAAAATACTTCCCATTCATGTAAATATTACTTCTATAAAGTTAATATGAAAAAAGATAATGTAATTAATGCACTAGCTTATGGTATATAGGCAATAAATTGTATTTATTTTTGCCTTTGATAAATAATAGTGATTGGGACTTTTATTTCCAGAAAATGAAGTATACATATCTTTCCTTATTCCCCTTCATAAGTACAGTTTAAAACTTTGACATTATATATTATGAAAAATATAAGAAGATACTGAAAGGTAAAGACATTAATGCAGACCTGCCAAAGACCTTGGAACATCAGAGACCTTGGAACCTCCACAGGAGTGGATTTTCTGTTTTTTCTTTTCTTTCTTTTTTTTTTT
>NW_011445690.1:0-715 GCF_000754665.1 Bison bison bison | reverse complement strand
GACCCAATGGACTGCAGCATGCAAGGGTTTCCTGTCTTTCACTATCTCCTGGAGTTTGCTCAAATTTATGTCCACTGAGTCAGTGATGCTATCTAACCATCTCATCTTAGGCCGCCCTCATCTACTTTTACCTTCAATTTTTCTCAGCATCAGTCTTTTCCAATGAGTCGGCTGCTAAATGTGGTCTACTAACAGAAAAACTCACAATCCATAATAAATTTGTTTCTGACAAGTCCAATAGCCCTTCCTTTCAACGTTTTGGTGAAAATAAGCTAAGTAGAGTTACTATCTTAGGGAAATCATTTAAAAGAAATTACTGGATATTGAAAATAAAAGTAATTACAACTGATCATGCAACATAATATTGTCTTCACCAATGCCCAGGAGTTAAAATCAGGAGACGTTTTTCGTATTGTTGGCCGTCTGAGCTGGAAGAAGCACCGGTCAATTTAAAAGTGATTTCTTCTTTCACTGAGCTATTTAAAAGGGCTATTTTCTTAATTTAAGCAAGAATAATTAGAAATCTATTCCTTTACCCCTAGAAAGTGAAAGTGAAGTCGCTCAGTCGTGTCTGACTCTTTGGGACCCCATGGACTCTAGCCTGCCAGGCTCCTCTGTCCATGTGATTCTCCAGGCAAGAATACGGGAGTGGGTTGCCATTTCCTTCTCCAGGGGATCTTCCCAACCCAGGGATCGAACCTGGGTCTCCTGCACT
>NW_011445689.1:0-715 GCF_000754665.1 Bison bison bison | reverse complement strand
AGGACTGATGCTGAAGCTCCAATACTTTGGCTACCAATGCGTAGAGCCAACTCATTGGAAAAGACCCTGATGCTGGGAAAGATTGAAGGTAAGAGCAGAAGGGGGTGACAGAGGATGAGATGGCTGGATGGCATCACCGACTCAATCGACATGAGTTTGAACAAACTTTGGGAGATGGTGAAAGACAGGGAAGCCTGGTGTGCTGCAGTCCATGGAGGTGCAAAGAGTTGATCAAGACTCAGCAACTGAACAAGAACACCCTTATTAGGAGCTAGAAAAGTCCTTCTCCTCAAAGTATCTCCTCTCCTGGAAGCTTGCCACTTTGAATCTTACTTCAACAGTCACTAGAAGGGAGGCCTGGCCCCCAAAGATCTACACAGATAGTATCAGTGGAATTGGTGTATTCTGATGGATGACCAGAATGTATCATTTAAGAACAGTTTATTTCTTCAGAAAATATATCTTTCCACTTTACCTCATAAAACTGTTGTGAGGAAAAAAATTAGTCCATGTAATTAGTTCATGGAACAAACTGTCCTTAGAGGGAGTAAATCATGAAGAAGCTTTTTAATTTCTTTTTCTTTTGCTACCATCTTTCAACAGTGCTGTGTTGAATCTCTCTCTCCTATCTTTTAGCCACAGTATGAGCTGAGCTCATCGCTTTCCTAGTCACTTACAGGCTTTGTTTTCATATATCATTATTTCATTTTTTTTT
>NW_011445688.1:0-716 GCF_000754665.1 Bison bison bison | reverse complement strand
TCCCATGTCTAGGAAGGAATTCCTTCCCATGTCTAGGAAGTCTAGGAAGGATTCCCATTCAGAGGAAGCGTGGCCCAGCTCTTAACTTGATTTCAGACTTCTAACCTCCAGAACTCTGAGATAATAACTTTCTGTGTGTGTGTGTGTTTTAAAATAATAGTGACAGGGCTTCCCTGGTGGCTTAGACAGTAAAGAATCTGCCTTCAATGCAGAAGACCCAAGTTTGATCGCAGAGAGTCTGACACGACTGAGTGAGTAACACTCAGAGTTAGTGATGATTTTCCTATTTGGTTTTTGGGCTGCACTGGGTCTTAGTTGCAGCACTTGAGATCTTCCATCTTTGATGTGCCACACGGGACCTTTCAGTGTGTTGCACAGACTCTCTAGTTGTGGCGTGTGGGCTCAGTAGTTGCCATGCATGGGCTAAGTTGCTCCATGGCATGTGGAATGTTAGTTCCCAGACCAGGGATCAAACCTGCGTCCCCTTGCGTTGCAAGCCTGCTAACCACTGGACCACCAGGGAAGTCTCAAATTTGTTTTTTTTTAAGCCACTTAGTTTGTGGTACTTTGTTTGGGCAGCTCTAGCAAACACCTTACTAAACCACAAGCTGCTTAAGGACAGGGATCTTAATTGATATATTATTGGCTGTTGTCACAGTGTCTGAACCAATATGTTGGATGTTTAAATAACTGAACACACATCGTATTCCTTTGCC
>NW_011445687.1:0-716 GCF_000754665.1 Bison bison bison | reverse complement strand
GTCCTAATGACAATCCCTGCCTCATAGGAGTGGTAGAGGATAAAATGCTTTAACAGCTGGCAGCTCAGGTCACCGAACTCAGGACATCAACACCAAGGCAACAATGGGAGGGAAAGGGAGCAACATACAGAAAGACTTCTGGGATTTCTAGGAAGTTCAAGTTCTGAAACCCAGGAGCTACCTTGAATCATAATCAAGGGACTCATTGTCGGCTGTAAGTACGGCCTTGGTTGGGGGGAAGGGCAGAGGCTTTGAGATGTGTCCTGCCCCTGACACCCCCATTTTTCAAAAAAACAGTTGTCTGTGCAGCAATGATTCAGGACCATGGAGAGAGGCACACATGTAGCTTCTTGGATATGAGAGGTGAGGAGGAAAGGTGAAAGATGTTTTTTCAGTTACACTGAACCCAATCGCACTTCTTTATCCACAGAGTGATCAGTCATACATGCCTTAAAGCATGAGGGGTGCCATTAAGGAGACACCCTGGAAATGGCCAGACAGATCAGAGCAGACCTAGTTGTGGCTGCTTTGTGGTGTAAGGCACTTTATACATTCTATCCAATGTAAATATCACAAATATTCTGTTAATCTTGGTTTCCAGATCTGTAAAATGAAGGGAAAGTAATTGCCTCTAAGTATGTTTCACTTTCATGCATTAGAGAAGGAAATGGCAACCCACTCCAGTGTTCTTGCCTGGAGAATCCCAGGGATGGAGG
>NW_011445686.1:0-716 GCF_000754665.1 Bison bison bison | reverse complement strand
GTTGACTACCTTGTCTCTGTATTTTTTTTTTTTTTTTTTTGAGGGGTGGAGTGTGGAGAGAAAAAGTAGGGGCTAAAAATGTGCAATAAGTGGAATGCCTTTTATCTCTCATTTTCTCTGTCTCTCTCTTAGTCCCCGTGTCACTTGTCGTTAAAATGTAAAATTTATCATCAGACAGCTTTATCTTCCCATTCCAGAAAACACATGCATGCCAGTAGAAGAGGATAATCCCCTTTTCTATTATTCTTTGGGGCTGGCTTAACACCCAAACTTAGTGGGGAACTGATGGTTCAGAACTCTACACATAGAGGTTGGTTCTGAGTGTCATTGGAATGGCTTTAAACAGATGGCCTGACACTGCCCCCATATCCTTCAGTCAGCTGGCATTTTAATTGTACTAGAAAGTTATCCCACTTACTGCTTATGAATTAAACTATGCAATGTCATGTTAAAGTATTTTAAATCTCTCAGAACCTGTAATGGGTTTAAGCGTGTCCTCTCTAAAAATGACAGGTTGGGGGCTTCCTAGTGGCTCAGTGGTAAAGAATTCACCTGTCAATGCAGGAGATACAGCTTCTATCCCTGATCTGGGAGGGATAGAACATGTCTTGGAGAAGATCCCACATGCCTTGGAGCAACTAAGCCCATGCACCACAACTGCTGAGTCTGTAGAGCCGAAGATCCACAACTACTGAGCCCACGTGCTGTAACTACTG
>NW_011445685.1:0-716 GCF_000754665.1 Bison bison bison | reverse complement strand
CTGGTCAGTCCTGACCACAGACGGGGCAGGTCATGCCCGGCCCAAGGCAGGCTCAGCTTCACCTCCTGGGGACAGAGCTTGCGTGCGATGCTCTCACGACACACAGCTATCACTGAGAAAACCATCTCCAGATTTCACGGGTTCAACTACTAAAGACTGAAAACTAACAACATGTGGCTGAGGTCAGATAGATCATCAGTGATGTTAATGACTGTTAAATAATAAGAGCAGCCTCAACTTTAATCACAGAGGTGTGAGAGCGTGGCTCCAGGGTCCTGGCCAACACAAGCTGGAGGTCTGCACCCACTGGCTCACGGAGCCCATGTTGAGGTGTGCCCTGTGCCTGCCAGCCTTCTATCTGCCAAGTGGGATCTCCCTGCAGACCTTGCGTATCTACAAGTGGCCGTTTCTGTGAGCTGCTCCAAGTGTAGGTACTGCTGAGGCTGCCCTTCTATTTCTGGAGGGCAATTCTGGCTGCTAAGAAGAAATATGCTGAAATGAAAACCGATCAAGTTCTCAACTCCCTGGTCAGAGCATCAGGCCCTTTTACCTCTAACTCACAGACCAAGCGGCATGGCCTGGGTGCTTTAACCCCTCACTGGAGTAAATCAAGTCTGGGGACACCCAAGAGCTGGACCTTTGGGTGACGATAAGCAAAGGAGGGAGGAGGAATTAAAAAATGAAGTGACTGACATTTGCAAGCAAAGACGTTTCTG
>NW_011445684.1:0-716 GCF_000754665.1 Bison bison bison | reverse complement strand
CAGGAAATAACTGGGAATATTTTACTCAACCATTCAGGTAGGTTTCTTCTCAGAGTCCAGGACAGAGTAATCTTAGAACCCATACAGCTAAGAAGTTCTATGAAAGTCTGTTGATAAAAGACTCCGAATAACCCAAGACTCACTACTGATATTTCTTATTTGTACCACTAAGTGGCACTGGTCTGCAGTTTAAATGAAAGTTTTCCTGGGGAGGGAGGAGATTACGACTAATAGAACACTATAACATTTTAGCAGCAACTTCACGGTTTATTTTACTTACTAATGATTTTAAAATGTCTGCCAAACTTAAAAACTTTACTACTGTCTGAGGTGGACCACATGACTGTGTCAGGGCTACTCACTCATAATAATCCACAGCTGCCTGCAGAGCATTTCTTACTTCTTCTGGGAATTCTCCTACCTCCTGAGGACCAGGGCAGCCAAAACTTTTCCCTTTAGCATGATACACATTTCCAAGATTGTAAAGTGCTCTTGCTTCTCCCACCTAGATGAAGGTATCAGCAGTTTACATTTTGAAATCAGAGGCCAGTACTACAATGCTTATCACATATACTTATTTGTAACATCCTTGATATTATGGTCAAGAGAAAAAAATGTTTACATCAGCCATCCATACAGAACCACAAAACATATGACCATGTATGAAAGAAGGACCTCTTACTATTTCTTTTTCTCATCTATTAAAAATTTTTTTT
>NW_011445683.1:0-715 GCF_000754665.1 Bison bison bison | reverse complement strand
GTCCATGGGATTTCCCAGGCAAGAATACTGGAATGGCTTACCATCTTCTTCTCCAGGGGATCTTCCTGACCAGGAGACTGAACCTGTGTCTTCTGCATTGGCATGTGGATTCTTTACCACTGAGCCACCTTGGAGGCCCTTAAGTTGTTTTATACCTCTGTAAAAATCAGTTGGCTGTATTTTGTATATGGTTCTGCTTTTGGTCTCTGTTCCATTTATACCTGTATGCCTTTTCCTCTGGCTGATTACTGTTGTATAGCCATATGATAAGTTTTTAAAATTAGGTGATGTGATTTCTCCAATTTTATTCTTCTTCAGAACTGTTTTACCTATTATGGTATCTTTGCTTTTCCATATAGAACTGTCTTAACTACATCTATAAAATATTTTGAGATTTTAGTAGTAAATATATTAAACTAATAGATCACTTTGGGGAGAAATGGCAGCTATGTTGACTCTTCCATTTTATGGATGGTATGACTTTTCATTTACTTAAAATTGTTTTTGATATTTTCATCAACAGTTTTGGGTTTTAGCATCCAGAGTCTATATATGACTTGTTAGATACATACCTTAATTTGCAAATAGTATGGTGCTTTTAATTTTGGTTTCTAGTGGTTGATTGCTAGCATATAGACAGGATTGGTTTTGTTTTTTTTTTTTTTTAATGTTGGCCTATATCCTGTGAATGTGATAAATTCACCTATTCTAGGAG